>NW_022111327.1:17185746-17203553 GCF_000313985.2 Echinops telfairi | reverse complement strand
GAGAGAGAGAGAGAGAGAGAGAGAGAGAGAGAGAGAGAGAGAGGAAGTTCCCAGTATTTAAATATTCATTAGAATTTAAAACCAAAAAACCAGTTGCTGTAGAGTTCAATTCAACTCATGACAATCCTATGTATGTCAGAGCAGTACTGCACTCTCTAAGGTGTTCATTTCCTGGCTTTTCAAAAATAGGTCACTAGGCTTTTTTTCTTAGGTACACTTGAACTTTCAACTTTCCCATTAATTGTCAAGTAATTAACATTGTACATTCACCATTCAGGAACTTCATTTGGATTGTTTTGTTTCTTAGGTACCATCGAGTTGATTTCAAGACATAGCGACCCTATATTCCAAACCTCACGCCTCTTGGATTACAGCATGCTTTATCTTAGTTCTCCTGATTTCCAGGATAAGAAAGACAAAATAATTTTATTAACAACAAACAGGAGGACAGCAGAGGCATCTTCTGGAGTTAGCAAAAAGCCTTCGTAATAAAAGCTTAATGTAGTGAAAACCACAACAGAGCTCACTGGAAATGCTCTTCAGTGGGGCCAAGCACTACTACCTCTAACAGAAAAAGCAAAAAAAATCTGGTAATTAATTTTTTCCCAATAGAAATTTACTTTGCTCCATTCACAGTCACTGTGCAATATATTATCTTCAGAAAGCCAGCAGATGGTCTGAGTGGGGAAGGAGTAAAAGCAAGATGGTACTAGGAAATACAAATCAGTCACTTTTATTGCAGTATTGTTGAAGTTTGATTGGAGTGGCAGATGGCAAGGGGTTTTTAGTATGTCTTTGATATCTTTCTTTTGGGATCCAATTTATTTAGTTATTTTGGCTCACACACCAAAAATTATACACAGAAAGAAGGCTCTCAGCAGGCTTTCTTCATTTGTTCCCAGAAAGGAGTCATTCAATCTCCCAGCTTCTTTTGTTACAATTCATTAGAAGGGAAAGGAAAGGGAGGTTTGGAACAAGTGAACCAAATATTTAACAAGAATATTTGACCATTCTGTGTACATTCCTTGGAAAATTTTAGTAGATAAAAAAGACAAGAGTTTTTAATTTAACATGACAACACATATAAGGTTTTAATGGGCAAACTAAGCCTAAAGAAAAATTTTAAAATCATCATACAAGAATTAAGGTAATCCTCAATCTAAGAAAAAGACTGACTGGGAGGGTGGTGGGAAGGTGGGGTAGAAAGGGGAAACCAATTACAAGGATCTACATATAAACTCCTCCCTGGGGGATGGACAACAGAAAAGTGGGTGAAGGGAGACGTGGGACAGTGTAAGATATGACAAAACAATAATAATTTATATGTTATCAAGGGTTCATGAGCGAGGGGGGAGTGGGTAGGGAGGGGAAAAATGAGGAGCTGATATCAAGGGTTCAAGTAGAAATCAAATGTTTTGAGAATGATGATGGCAACAAATGTACAAATGTGTTTGACACAATGGATGTACGGATGGATTGTGATAAGTGTTTTACGAGCCCCCAATAAAATGATTTAATAAAAAAAGAAAAGAAAAAGACTGTCCTCCAAAATTCCTCTGTTAACTAGTTGGTTCAAAGTCATGATATATTTTTCTTTAGAGACAATATCAGGTCCCCAGGCTAATCTCTGAATCCTAGAATATAATATAAATCATAAGTAAGAGGGAGAAAGTAAAACGATAAAATAATTTCCACAATCTTCCTTTGGAAAATTATCAGTTTAAGGTGGAAATTTGAGACAAGAAATGCTGTCTGTTGATTTCGGGAATAAATTAATGTTCTCCTTCAGGGCTGTCTAAAGCTCCGTGTATCCAGGCTTCCCTAAATACCCTCACTTCCCACCATTGTGGCATTTCAAGCAGGATGATCATTTCTTAAATTCTCTAAGGTCCGAAATTACTTATTTTATAAAATTTGTCATACTGTCCTTTTGATTAATTTCATTTCATCCTCTATACTAAAAATAAAGCAATTTCCTTCTCACCACTGCATGAATGATGAACAATCCCTTACCATTGGAATGGGTATTTGAATAATTTGATAATTGTTTTATTCAAAGATATCATTAATCAATATTCTTGGTTTATGTTACTAACATGACGTGAAAATATTCAACGAATGTTTGCAATTTTTTTTCCAAGATGGAGTTCTCTAAGTTGCCTATAACAAGCAAAGCTTTGCTAGTTCAGCCCACCTCCTCCCCCATCACCCAGCGGTGCCACAGAAGAAAAGCCACACAATCTCCTACAGGAAAGAAACCCTATGGAGAATAGCTCATCTCTGCGCCAGAGGGGAGTCATCATGAGTTGGAACTAACTCAATGCAATACTTTTAGTGCTTGGAGCCCATCTGAAGGTTAGCCATTCTTCAGTGGTTATCTCACTCAGAAGACTGTTCCTATAAGGTTTTTCTGATTTTTAGTTTATTCCACCCTTCTGTTAATTATTTTTCAACAGTTTTGTGCAGTGACGGCTAAGGCAGCAAAAATGGGGTATAAACAGGGATAGCAATACTGATTTGTAAGGTGTTTAAAAATGATAAATGGATTCTCATGAACAAATTCATTCATTTTCAAAATGCACTGAAAATTGCATGTCATATGAGGTGTCTACTCTGTATTTTGACTAAATTCTAATGGATATCAGCAGTGAAAAAATAAGTATACACAAAATCTGACAATAATAAACATTTTTGTGTGAATATACACACCCAAAAAAGACCCACTCCACATTTTCTTCATCTACAGTACAGACCAATGCCATTCTTTGTCACCATTAGCTTTTACTCTTTGTGCTCCTTTAAAATTCAACTTGATCTCATATAGACAATTTTTAAGTCCAGAATAAGTAAATCTATAAAGATAGGAGCTGGATTGGTACCTATCTAGGAGCATGACAGGGGAAGGCTGGGGGAAATAAGAATCTACCAAAGACTAGGAGAAATACAATGTTCTGAAATTGTGGTGACGACTTTTCTTGATACGATTGAATTACTAATTTGTATGATGTGTGAATTATATGCCAATATATATTCTGGTGTCCCATGGATCTTGACTGAAACCATAGAATACCATAAAGATGTTTATTTGTTTTTTAATTGAATGCCAAGGGATTTGAATGTGTGGGTCATAACAAACTGTGGATAGATAACCTTGAGAAGAAAGGGAATTCCATAACACGTCATTGTATTCCAGAAGAACTTGTATATAGATCAACAGGCAATTGTGCAAACAGAACAAAGGTGAACATGATAGTGGGACAGGAGGAAAGTAAAAGGAAATAGAGGAAATAACTTGGAGGCAAAGGGTATTTATAGAGGTCTAAATACAGGCATGTTTATATGTAAATACATTTATATGTAATGATAGGGGAATAGGTCTAGGTACATATATTTATTTATAAAGGATTATGGGAGCAGATGGACACTGGGCCTCCACTCAAGTATTCCCTCAATGCAAGAGCACTTTGTTCTACTAACACAGTACTCTGTTATGCTCACCTTCCCTGACACTATCGGTGAAAACAAAATGGGTGCATAGGCAAATGTGGTGAAGAATGCTGATGGAGTCCGGCTATCAAAAGATTTAGCATCTGGGGTCTTAAAGGTTTGAAGATAAACAAGTAGCCATTTGGCTGAGAAGAAACAATGCCCACATGGAAGAAGTACACTAGCCTGTGTGGTCATTAGGTATCCATGGGATCAGGTATCAAGTATCCGAGACACAAAACAAAACAAAACAAAAATGATATCAATGAGAATGATGAGGAGGGAAGAGTGAAGACCCAAATTCCATCAATAGTCAATTGGACACCCCATGTCAGAAGGGCCACAAGGAAGAGAAGAGCCAGTCAATGTGCAGTACAGCACCAACAAAACATACAACCTTCCTCTAGTTCTTTAATGCTTCTTCCCCGCCCCCGCCACTGTCATGACCCCAATTCTGTCTTAGAAATCTGGCTAGACCAGAACATATATATTAGTACAGATAAGAGCTTGCAACACAGGGAATCCAGAACAGATGAATCCTTCAGGACCAATAAGGGGAACAGCGAAATTAGGAGGGTAAGGGAAGTGTGGGCGGGAGTAAAGAGGAACTGATCACAATAATTGACATATCTCTTCTCCCAGGGGGACGGACAGCAGAATGGTGGGTGAACGGAGACAGTGCTCAGGGTAAGACATGAAAAAAAAATAATGAATTATCAAGGGGACATGGGGGAGGGAGGGGGTGGGGAGGGAAAAAAAGGAGCTGATACAAAGGGCTGAAGTAGAAAGAAAATGTTTTGGAAAAGATGATGACAAGATATGTACAGATGTGTTTGACACAATGGATACAGGTATGGATTGTGATAAGAGCTGTAATAGCCCCCAATAAAATAAAATAAAAAAATCCCAAACCAAGAACAGTGTGCATCAGGATTGTACCCTCTCACCATATTTGTTCAATCTATGTGCTGAACAAATCATTAGAGAAGCTATATTATATTAAAAAGGCTGAGGCATCTGGAGTAGAGGAAGACTATAGCAACCTGCAGTATGTAGATGACACAACCTTGCTTAATGAAAGTGAGGAGGATTTGCAGCACTTGCTAATGAAGATCAAGAATTGTAAGCATGAATATGGGTTACAACTTAATGTAAGTAAGACAAAATCTTCACAGTTGGACGAATAGGCAACCTCATGATAAATGGAAGAAGAGTTGAAGTTGTCAAGGATTTTGTTTTGCCTGGATCCACAATGAATGTTCATGGAAGCAGCTGTCAAGAGATGAAAAGATGTATTGCATTAGGTAAGACCTCTTTAGACTATTGAAAAGCAAGGATTTTAAATGGAGGGCTAGGGTGGGTCTGACTGAAGCCATGGTATTTTCTATTGTGTCATATACGTGTGAAATTCAACACTGAGTAAAGAAGATTGGAGTAGAATTAATGCATTTGAATTGTGGTGCTGGAGAAAAATATTGAAAGTATCAAGGTCTACTGAAAGGACAATCCATTCTGTCTTGGAAGAAGCATGATCAGAGTATTCCTGAGCGACAAGGATGGGGAGACTTTGTCTTGCGTATGTTGGACATGTTGTCGGAGAGGCCAGTCCTTGGTGAAGGATATTGTGTTGGGTGAAGTAGAGGGGTAGGCCTTCAATGAGATGGCTTGACACAGTGGCTGCAACAGTGGGCTCAAGCATGGGAACAATTGTGAGGATGGAGCGGGGCTGGGGAGTGTTTTCATCTGTTATATTAAGTTTGCTATCGGTCGGAACTGAGTAAGTGATATCAAACAATAACAACAACAAATATTTTTTTAAAATAGCTTAGTTCTAAAATTGATTTTAAACATGATTGTACAGCTCTTATTTATGTGACTGAACTATTGAATTGTATGATACATGAATCATATGCCCCAAAAAATCTGTTGGAAAAAATGTTCAAAGCTAACGTTCTTTATTAACTGAGTTAAACTGTTGTTTAGTTTAAAGTTGGCCTCATAGGATAGTTTCAGTTCAGTGTTTAAAGATTATTCCAGGACAATAGATTCAGTAGTTTCCAGGTCTCAATGGACCCAGTAAATCTTGTTTCCATGATTAATTGATATTTTGTTCCACATTATTTCATCTGTTGATCAGGATCTATATATTGGGTTCTTGATCAGTAAGTAATGGAAGCTGGACACCAACTAATTTTTTTTCTGGTCAAATGACAATATTTTTCTGGGCTCATGAAGACAATCTATTTTCATCCCCAATTCCTGGGATTCTTTCTATTGTATTCAAGGTATTTCTTGTCTTTCTCAATGATGTACATCCTTTCTTTCATATTTTGGGGAATTCCAAGTCTAGGAAAATAGTTCTGCTATTACTAGCCAAAATTTGTTGTGTGTTAATTATGTACCAGGTAACATTTGCTTTGCATAAATTTTCTTTTTTGATTTTCATCATCTTTTGAGAGATATAGACTTGAAAAATATTTTGGTGAAAGGGTACACAACTGATGATATATCACTTATACAATTTATACATGTACAATTCACTGACATTAATTGTAACCTTCAATCCTTGCTATCCTTTTTCAAATTATTCCACCTCCATTGTCCTAAGCTTGTCTTCTAAATGACCATTACACTCATAGCTTAGTGGTGACATGTTGGGCTGTGATTTGAAAGGTTGGCAGTTGGAAACCAGTAGCAGCTCTGCAGGATAAAGACAAGGCTTTCAATTTCTGTAAAGAGCTACAGCCTCAGAGACCCACAGATAAATTCCACCCAGTCCTATAGGGTCTATACGCATTGGAATCAACTTGATGGCAGTGATTATTTAAAAATATGTACACATATAAATTCCCATCTTCATTTTGTAGAGAAAAGGAAACTTACTGATGCTATCTTACTAGAGATCACACAACTGGTAAGAAGGAGAGGGAATTGAAATCAAATCTGCCTGAGCAGTTTCACGCTCCAAATTCATGAGTATTCCAAGAAGAGTGACAGAGGATTCACTTGGGTGTTGAAAATTAATAATAAAATTTATATTTATTTAAATAAGATTAACTAAAATTTACCAATATTTAATATTTAGATTAACACAGATAACCTCACTAGATCTGGGGGTTATATGGTCAAATACTACATATTGCTCATGAGTTATTATCCTTGGTATATTGCCATGTTACAACTTCTGGATATTCATTTAAGTGTTTTTACAGATTATATGGTACAGTTCTGAATGGACATATTATTTATTTAAATGATTAAAATTAATACTAACATATAAACAAAAATAAGGGATTTCATAGGAAGACATTATATTATTGTCAGATAATCACAGAAGAGATTATCAGAAGGTAATAGTGATTTCAGACTAGAATTCTAGAGGTTGGGGCAAAAAGACTAGAAATATATGATGAAAGATCAGGTACAAATACCAGAAAAATGGAGCACAAAGAGGTTCTTGATTTTATGTACTAGGGCAAAAACAGCTACCAGTATATAGTCTTAAAATTGTGCTAACACTAAAAATATATACCTAAACTCATATTTTTTACACTGTAGAATCAGCAACAGGGCTGGGATTAAGCAATTCCACCACGGAAATTCATAGGAATTAGAGTCAGGGTATTTTGATAGTGCATGTATCAGACTTGCTAATCAGACTATGTCTTGCTAATCAGTACAAAAAAACTAAACAAAAAAACAAACAAACCTCAATGCCATCAAGTGGATTCTGACTCATAACAACCCTATAGGGCAGGGTCGAAATGCCCCTGTGAGTTTCTGAGACTGTCACTCTTTACTGGACTAGTGAGTCCAGTCTTTCTCCCTTGAAGGCCCTGGTGGTTTTAAACTGCTTACCTTGCACTTAGCAGCCCAATGTGTAACTACTATACCATCACGTGATGGAAGATTTGGTGGTTCGTTTAGTTCCTATGTTTCAAACTGAATTATAACTGATTATGTTTAATCTAGGAGTTTGTTAGTTTGGGTTGACTAGAGAAAGAAATTCATAGACAGTCATATGAGTTTAAGAAAGAGCTTTATATAAAAGAGTAATTGTATATTAAGAAAACATCCCTGTCCAGTCCAGATCAAGTCCATAAGTCAGATATTAGCCCATATGTTTGATACCAGTCTGTAAATTCATCTTCTGACTCATACAACACATGCAATGATGCTAGATTCAGGAATATCACTCGCCAGCGGGTGGAAAGTCTTGTGGATCCAGTGGCAGTGGAAACATCTCAATGCGGCCAGGGGTCTCCACATGGCTCCTCCAGCTCCAGGGCTCTAGTGTAGCTCCATGTGTCTTGTCAGCAGGAATGTCTCATGGGGAATGAGTGTGTGTCTCGCCTCCAGTGAGCTATTTATCTCATGAGTGCCTCCAAATGAGGTCATCAAGCTGTACCTGATTGACAGGCCAAACTCCACCCTTTCCCTCCTAAGTCTCAAGTTGACAACAGATTATGATACTCCCACAAACCATTCCTTGTCAATTTGACACTTTCACACAACTCTTTAGCCATATATAATTTTCAAACAAACAATAATAAAATCATATCTATACCTAACAGGATAAAACAAAAAATCATATAATTTAAAAATGTGCCACCCTCATATAAATATATTCTATAAGTGAACAAAACAAATATTCTCTACTTATGTGAACACCTAAACCTTAATCCTATAATCCTATGAATATATTCTAATACCTATAAAAGTTCATAAGCCAACCACTTCATGCCTTTATCCTCCCCATTTTGGATATCCAATTTCAATCCTGCCCACTTACATCAACCAAGTGCTCTGAGGAGACAATCATATTCTTTGATGTGAAGAAACTTCATTCCAATTGGAACCTTGTGAGTCTGCATCCATAAGCAAAGTCAAATTAGGACAGGCTATTCCTAAAATTAGCAGCAGTATGTACCAGTTCACAGGCTCAAAAATCTTCTCTTCTGGTTGGATGTGGGCTGCCTCACTTAGCCTCATCAGGGAGCCCATTGGCTGCCTCGCCTTTAGATGAGTGGCCCCATCACAAATTCTCAACAACTATAGCCCCCTTGTGCTAGGTCATGAACTTCAGACCAGTTAACTGACTCTACTTTTCTATTTCCTGTAAACTAGATCCAATGGGTGTCAGTAGTCATAATCAACCCATCTCCCTATTTTTGCATTTCTCCAACTTCTACTCAAGAAGTGGATCCAAAAAGAACTAGAAAAAAAAAAGAAGTGGATCCAGGTGGTCACCTAGCAAGCCTTTCAGCCTGTCCATAGGCTCCCTTTAATGTTCAGTCCTAGAGAGGAGTTTTCTTCATGGTTCCAGTTTTTTTCCAGCTACTGGCACAAACCACTAGTTCAAAATTAAAACATCCAAAGAGTTCCTTTTTTCTCCCAGCTGTCAACAGCCCCCTAGACAAATCTCTTCACCTTTGAATGTCCTGAGCGCTCAAGACACTGAGTGGCGCTTATCCTTTCAGAGCCTTCTATGCAGGCATGTCCTAAAACCATTTAAAGATCAAATTTTAATGTCTTCAGACAAGTGGGCTTACAAGCTCTCTATTTTCATACTTCCCCAATAATCACTTCTATCAGTCATCATATCAACAATAATAAGCAGAAGAAACCAGTATAAACAAAGTAGAATCAGATTCTTAAAACTCAATTCTTAAAATTCAAGTTCAATCCTTATTTAGCTTATCTAAATCCTTATCTAAACTATTCCATTGATACAAAATATTGCCTTAGGCCTCCACTGACTCAATCCAGGCCTGTGCCTTCTGTCAGCCATTTTCACTAAGCAGCTCAGAGAAATTGAAGGGGATATTTTGTCCTCTGAGCTGAAAATATATGTTAATCTCATTCATTTTCATCATTTCAAATAGGAATAACCAAAGACAGAAACCAAACAAAAGAATTAAAACTTTACCTTACCATATTAATTCCAGAAAACAATCCAGTAAACTGCATGGCCATATCTGACCTCTGGCTAGCCAAAGAAGAAAGACTACCATGAGGCAAAGGCCAAATACACACCCACTCTTCATCTTTATGAATTGTTTTTCAAGCACCCTGCTCCCAAGGTACCATAAATATGATAGTCTGGGTAGACTAAAGAAACACATTCATATACATTCATATGTGTATAAGAAAGATCTTTATATAAGAGAGTAATTGTATATTAAGAAAACATTCCAGTCCAGTCCAGATCAAGTCCATAAATCAGATATTAGCCCATATGTTTGATACTAGTAAGTTCCATTTCTGACTCACGCAACACATGCAATGATGCTGAATGCAGGAAGATCAGAAGCCAGTGGGTGGAAAGTCTTTGTGGATCTAATGGCAGTGGAAACATCTCAATGCTGCCAGTGGTCTCCATGTGGCTCCTCCATCTCCAGGCCTCTAGTGTAGCTCCATCTGTCTTGTCAGCAGGAATATCTCGCAGGGGGTGAGTGTATATTCCGCCACCTCCAGCGAGCTATTTATCTCTTTAGCACCTCCAAATGAGGTCATCAAGCTGCAACCTGATTGACAGGCTAAACTCTACCCTTTCACTCCTAAGTCTTAAATTGACAACAGATTATGGAACTACCATAAGGAGTCCTTGGGTCATAGTGTTAAGCAGTCAACTACTACCCAAAAGTAGTGGTTCCAACTCATCCAGAGGTATCTGAGAAGATTGTCTTGGCAATCTGCTTCTGAAAGGTCACAGCTCTCAACACCCTATAGAATAGTTCTATCTGCACACATGATGTCACCCTGAGTCAGGACTGACTTGATGACAATTACCACTACCAATGTGTTTAATCTAAGTGATTATTGTAACTACTTTTTAAATAACTTCAGTATACAAGATGCCATATTATTAGATTAGTCTTTGATATTATGTGCACATATGCATAAAGATATTAATATCTTTAAGAAAATTTATTTCTTACTTTATGATTCGCTACAATAGGATGACACTGGAGGAGGTAATATATATATATAAAAATTTGAAATTTATTTTTAATCCCATACATTTTTATTCTCTCACTGTTAACAGCCTAGTTCAAAGCACTATCGTTTCTTGCCTGAAGTATATGAAGAGCCTTCTAACTGGTCTTTCTACTCCTCCTCCTGTGTTGTGTATTATGAATGTATCAGGATGACCCTGTTAAAATATCAGCCATATCATGACATTGCCTTGTGGAGAATCATAAATGGCTTCCCATTGCATTCTGAGTAACCTAACAAGTCTTAATAATGACCAACAAGACCCTAGGTGATTGCCCCATTCAATTATTTATACAACATTCTCCCTTCACTCACTCTACTCTCACCATACTGACCTTAGGATTCTCTTAGAAGCTGTCCTGAATAGGGCTGCCTCATGATCTTTGCACTCTGTTAGTTCTGCCAGGAATGTGTGTTCTCCAGATACCTGCATAACTTAGTTTCTCATTTCATTCAGGCCCCGATTTAAAAGCCACCTTCCTACTAAAGCATTCAGTGATTAACATATGTAAAATACAAGCTTGGTTTCTTTTATCCTATTCTTTGCTTTATTTTTCAAAGAACTTTTATGTATTTGTGTCTTCACTAACTAGAATGCTAACTTATGACAGATTTTATTCACTCCTTTATTTTGAGAAACATATTCACCAAGGTATGGATGGTAGTAGCAGTCACTGAGTGATGGATCAACCATGATATCTGATAAAATGAGAAGTTCCAACATGAACTACAGAAAGTATTAACATGTAAGAGATGTATAAAGAATAAAACAACCCATTGAAAATAGATCAGAAAAAAAAATATAGAGAGAAATGTTGAAATGATAGAAGAGTTACCAAAGTAAGAGAGAATTACAAATAGTCAAAAGATGAGAGAGAGGGAGACAGGGAGATATGGAGGAAGGAAGGATGAAAGAAAGAAAAAAGAGAGAAAGAGACTAGTGAAAAAATAAGATAAATTTTTATTTACATTTGCCAGTTTTCAAACTCAATTACTTTTTATTAAAGCTATATGAGTAACTCTGTAAGCCCAACTCTGATCTGTATATTAAGACTACATCAGGACCAAAATGGGTGCAAATTCTTTAAAATTGTTTTGTAAAATAGAAATATAAGCAGATTTAATTTTAAAAGGAAATGGAAATAGTTTAAGTTTATTTTCTATCATGGTTGGAAAATATCAAGAAGTGTACTAGATTTAAGAATATGTTTAATCTCTATGAATAAATAGAAGTGCTGGATTCTAAAATGACTAAGCATATTGAAAAGTTCCACTCAAGTTTTTATTAGCTATTATGAGAGATTTTGCTTGTCTCCTAGGGTCCATAAAATCTTGTCTTATAAACGATGTCATTTTGGGAGTAATCCCAGCATGGGAAGGACCACAGCAAATGTGTATGTGTTTGAACTTCTAGTGGAGATGATTGGTGGAAAGAGTCAAGACACACACACACACACACACACACACACACAGAGGACAGTTCACAGGGACTGAAATATAGGAGAGGGTAAGTAAAAAATGTTGCTACAATATCATAGAAACCTAAATTAAACAGAATTCAGTGATTGACATATGTGAAATACAAGCTTGGTGAATTGATTGTTTCTTTACATCTGTCTACTTCTGAAGGCAGTGTTCGCATCTCTCTAACCTTTTTGGAAGAATTCCGTACCTGAAAACAGCAGTTTGGCTCCCTCATGAAATGCCAAACAATTGTCTTCCCTTTACATGTTCTTTGAATTTTAAAAACAAAAGGAAGTCTGAAGGGGCAAAGTACAGGTTGTAGGATTGATCAGGTAAGGTTTCTCAATGATATTTTCATTGGACAGTCCTTGATAACTTAGAAAAATGTGGCTGTACGTTGTGATGAAATAATTTCCTTAGCACATTTTCACTTTTTTCACCAATATAGCTTTCAATTAAAACAAATTCATACTAAGGCCAAGTGATTGTCCTTTGATAAAATATATCAAGATTATCCCTTTTGGAACTCCCTCTGTCCAGACACTAATATCTTCTGAGTTGACCTCTCTGCCTTGAATTTAAATGACTTTGCAGATGGTATAGTGGGTTACACAAGGTCAGCTGTTCAAAACCACCAGCTCCTCTGTGGAAGAAAGATGAGGCTATACATTCCAAAAGTTACAGTCTTGGTAAACCCCCAGGGGTAGTTCCACCCTGCTCTATAGCGTTGCTATGAGTTGAAAATCAACTTGACAGCGAGTTTGGTGTTTTTATTTTAGCAGATTCCCACAGATGCCACAAATCCAAGACTTGTCCCAAGTTATAATTAGTTCTAGAAAATATTTTTATTAGCTTCAGTCTTACTTAAAAGACTGATGGAGATATCTGTTCTTTGAGGTAGCTGATCCTATTGAACCAAAAGCTTGCTGAAGCCAATGTGCTAACTTTTAAATGGAGACTGCTGTGTGTGAGCTTCTAATTTCAGTAGCTATGGCCCCACTGGTAATGTTGCGGTCTTCTTCCATCAGCTATGCTTCTTTGTTCATTTATCTTGACAATCTTCCCTCTCTTGGCTTATCATTGAGATCTTCTCGATCTTCCTTAAAATGCTAGAGCTCTCTGAAAACTGTTGTATGTGGCACAACATTCCTGTAAGCTTATTTCAAAGGTTCAATGATTTGGAAAGATGCACACTTGAGTTTTGTTAAAAATTTGATATTAGTCTTGATTTCAAAACCGTTTTTTCCCTTGGTCCAAAAATGTGTCCTCTTTTTTGAAGTCAGACTAATGGGTTTAAGAAGAGTCTATTACTGAGAGGATTTGTCGGCAGCCCTCCAATGATCACAGAAATATTTTTAAAGACATTTTGTTTGGAATAAACCTGTGCATGCATGATTAGAATTCCAGTGCCAATATTTTGTTTGGTTGCCCTTGTATACCATCAGAAGTCTAGGAGCTAGATGTCGAACTCTCCCAAGAACTCTCATACAACCTTTCACTACCCTCTAGTGGCAATGACATAGGCATGACTTCACAAGCTTCATGTTGAGGCGCGAGATGTTTGTCTCCTACTCCCACAGGGCAAGGGAAAAGAAAAGCCAGAAACTCCTTATTAGTGTGCATACTTAAAAGAAAGCTGTTTTTCCCTTTCTGTCTTCCACCCTGGGGGTCTTCTGCTTTTTGATGCTGTATCGTTAAGGACCATGAATCGGCTCTGGCTCATAGAGACCCAACGTACAACAGAATGTTACACTGCTTGGTCCAACACCATCTTCACAATTGTTATCTTTGAGTTCATTGATGCAGTCATTATGTCAATGCATCTCATTGATTTCATCTATCCCCATTCTCTCTAGGTAAACGTATCTACATTTCTCCTCAATGTACAGTAATTTACTACTTCCTCTAAAATTCTCATCCCAGGATGGCACTATCTGTAGGTCATTATCTAAATCGGACCTAGATGCACATGAGACTTCTTACTTCAGTTCCTCTGGTATATCAATTGACCTGTCAGATAGAAAAGTGGATCAGCACCCGTACAGGGACTGGATAACAACAACAGATACTCCTGTTGTTGTTTTAAAAAAAGGAAGGGCCATAGGCCACTTGCAATCACTAGTCCATTTAAATTTAGAGATGCAGCTTTGCCCATGCTGTTAGAGGCTACTGCTCTGAGGCTGGGAAATATTCCTTGTTTAGGGCCTCTTTCAATTTCCTGGGAGTTCACTAAGCTAGTCTCTAAAGCTCTTGGCTCCACAATTTGGGTTCTTGGCACTACTCTCTGTATCTTCTTCCTTCTTCCCATTTTCTCAGCAAAGTACATTTCTCTGTCTGCTTTCTCCTTGTAACAGGTTGGGGTAGTAGAACTTCTTTTCTTTTAAGTAATGCTTGACCATTAAAAACATATATATTTTAAACCTTTTTATTGTGAATTAAGTTAATGTTTACAGAGCAGAACATGAGTTTTCACATTTTGTTTCCACTCATGCAGTGGTGGGACTCAAATAATTTTACAACCAGTTTTCTGCCCTAGTGATCCTTTTAAGTATAAAAAATAATATATCGAAAGGTAGTTTATTATTCCATACACTTAATACTTAAATAAGAACAAGAGGTACATAAACTAGAAAATGTTATAAGAACTAGTTTTAAAATGTTAATGAAAAATATTAAATAATACCTGACAAAAATAATAAAACTGTTATTTAAAGTATTTCAATATCTCTTCTAGATTAGCTTCCTCACTTGCAATGTTCTTTGATTTTCTCCAAGCATCATTGGCTGTGTGATTTATCCTTAACCATCTTTTCATTGTAGGAGTAGGATCCCATTCCTTTTGAGGTAAGCTAATTAGACAATAGCCATTGTGTTTGATAGATTAGAAACAAACCATTTCTCTTCTTTGAACACATTATGTTCATCTTTGGAAAAAACCCTTGTGTTTCTGCCGAACTTACAACTGTTCTGACAATATTTCTGGCTCTTTGAAGAATTTCAGGAATTCCATAGTTCACTCATAATATCTTGTAGGAGTTTGGATCACAACAAAAAACTGAAATAAATGACAGCCTTTTGCTTGGCATTTTTTCTATTTATGTTAAATATTTGTTTACTGAAGTAACAAACTCAAAGGAATAAAAATGCAGTATTTCATCAAAAGTATACTGAGTTTTATGAAATGAATAGATAAATGTTGCAAGCATAATTGTGTCTAATTGTTTATACTTATGGTGGTAACATTACTATGGGCACTTAGAATATACTGTTGTGCAGATGAATGTTTAGAAAGAGAAACGAATATAGATTTGTGCTTTCCGTATTGGGCAGCTGTCCAGCCACCCACCTGAGAGAACTCTGATTATAAGTGGCATTTTAACAACCGAGCTCAACAAAAGTTCGGTATTGGTTCTGCCAAGTGGTGTGCGAATGGGTGAACCCCACCACTGAGTTCATCCATTGCATATCCCTTAATAGACCATCGCTTTTCCAACTTCCTTCCTGTGTCTCCTGTTTCCATTCCTCCTTCTCTTGAGCCCTCTGTCACTGAGTGGATGCTGCCCCTTTGATTTAGTACAAGCTGAGATACCTTCTTTAAAAACATTGTAAATAGTCATTCTATGGCTCACAAAGTCAATCCATTTTAGTTAAAACAGGCCTCTCTTTAAATTTTCCAAGATGTGTTTTCTGCAGTTGTTGTGATTGGCTAACAATGAGTTGGTCCCCTACAATACACACGACAGGATGAGAAATGCTGCCCATTGTGATGTTCAATGTTTCACTAACTGATTTTTTTGAAGCAGATGAGCAGAATTCTCATTCTAGTCTAAGTCTGTAAACTGTGTTTACAGCCACCATACAAGCCTCCACTAAGAAGTAATGGCTGCTCACCAGGTGAATAGGCACTATTTTAAATATTTCAGAAGTTCTGAAAAGGTACCAAGTGTTAAAGACTCCATTGGTAGTCTACAGATTGGTGGCTCAAGTCCACCCAGAGGCATCTTGGAAAGAAGGCCTGGCAATCTGTTTTGGGAAGGTGATTTGTATGGGCTCACCAAGATTTGAAATGGACTCAACCAATGAACAACAGCACCAAAAAAAGTTACTTAAATCCTTGACTTGACCTTCAGCCTCAGGCATTGTCCCCCTTGAACTTTTTTTGGTGCTCATTCAGGATGACAGCTTTACTTTGCAACCCAACAAACAACTGATCTTCACGTTTTCTCTATATTCTTCTTTTAAACAGAGCGATTCTTTCTGTAGCTTTTCTTGTTCTTTGTCATACATAGTTAGAAGTCTATGCAGTGAATTGCTAACCACCAGGTCAATAGTGGAAACCCATCAGTGGCTCCCCAAGAAAAAGATGAGGCTGTCAATTCCCATAAAGAGTTCTAGTCTCGAAAACCCACGGGCGCAGTTCTCCCCTGCTGTGAGTTGGAACTGACTCTCTGGTAGTGAGTTTGGAGTTTGGTTTGCTTAGTGATGTTCTCAGGTAGAACTCCAGTATATTCATATTTATTTCCTATTTTCTAAATTTACCCTGGGGTAAATTTTGCTCATTGTTTTTTGTTGTTGTTGCATAGCGTACTGTGGGTTGTCCCTTTGATTTAGATAACAGTTCCTTACTACCTTTCCAGCTCTCACCACCTAGAAGTTATCGAGTTACTTCCATTAACATTCCTCTAGCAGGTAACATTGTTCTTCTGGCCAGCTATCATAGACTTTGTACCGTAAAGAACATCCAATACACAATGTCATACTTCACGTAGTCAGGTGCATTTATTTCATAATTTAAAAAGTAGTGAACTTTCTCATTCAGTTTTATTTTTGAATCTGCAAAACATTACTTCATTCCAAATTGGAACTCTACATTAATGCACACTTTGTCAAAGCTTAAATAATATATCAACATACATATTTCCCCAGTACTTCATTACAAAGGTTTTAGCAAACTATTTAGACTGCTTTGTGCATTAGTTTTCTATTTTCCATTTTATCCTGGGAGTAATTTTACATCAGAGAGTAAAGATAGATGTTAATCATTACACATGTACACAGTAAGTACTCCACTGTGTGCCATTGTTTTATAGCTTTTAAGCAACTTCCTATTGATGGACATTTGGAATGTTTTCAATATTTTGGTATTACAAATGATGTCAATTTGAATATTCTTGGGGTCAAATATATACATGAAGGGACTTTAACAAATTTAAGGAAAAATGAAATGAAAACATAGTAGAGTTTTTCTGTGAATATTTGAAGTCCTTTCATGTGTGTGTATGTATTTCTATATAAATATACATATGTCATATTATACATGCTAGATGCTATTAGGTGCCCTTGAGTTGGCTGCAACTCATAACAACCCAATGCAAAACAGAAAGAAACACTGCACTGTCCAGTGCCAGCTTCACTGTTGTTCCCATAGGCATAAGTTCATTGATGTCAGTCATATTTTGAGTGGCCTTGGACCAGAGAGGCCCATCCTCTAGTGGTATTTCTGACAATGTTCTGCTTCCTTTGTTTAGGTTTTCTGTATTTGACAGTGCTTTGAAGCTCTGCATAAGGTTTTAGGCAGTTTCTTCCTCCATAATGGGGAGCCGAGTTCTTCTTAGTTGTCTGTTCTTAGTCTGAAAGCTCTGCTAAAACATGTTCACTTTGGGTTACCCTGCTGGCATTTGAAATAACAGTGACCTAACTTGAAGCATCATAGTTACACACAAGCCATCACAGTACAATATGACAGATGAGTGGTGGATATATATATATATATATTAGTGGATATAATGTATATATTAGTGGATATATATATTAGTGGATATGTATAATATATGCATACATAAATACTAGTGATTTGA
>NW_022111327.1:17148933-17184136 GCF_000313985.2 Echinops telfairi | reverse complement strand
CCCTTGCTGAATCCCTACCAGGCCTCTCACACCCTCCTTGCCACTGATTTTGGATCACTTGTTGCTCCCCTGTCCCTGGGTTGGTCAGCACCACCTCCTTACCCCGCCTCCCCCTCTAGAATTGTAACTTTTGAAAGATTATTAAATGGGTTATTTTATTTACATGCACACACACACACACACACACACACACACACACACGAAGCTTTGGTGAAGCTGTGGATTAGATATTGGTCTGTGAACAGTCAGGTTGGTGGTTCAAACTCACCAGCTGCTCTGATCGAGAAAGAGGTGGTTGCTTGTTCTCATAAAGACTTAGAGTTTTAGAAACCCTATAAAGGGTCACTATGAGTCAGAATATACACAATGGCAATGGAATACACATAGATAGATATAGACATAAATATTAGGGATTAAGGATTAGAAGGAGGGAGAGTGAGATGTCTTAGGATAACTTCTTGGAAATGAGACTGCTCAGTCATTTATAATTTTCCAAATGCAAAGGTAAGTAAAAAGATATTGCTATAAAATCATTGAAATCTTTCTAATAAAAATATCAAAACATGGAGCTGTCTCTTCTTGACAGAGGCATTGTTTCCATTTCTCTAATCACATTCCCCAGTGGACCGCTGGGGGCGCTGGGGGCTAGGCGTTGGGTTGCTAACTGCTGAGGCTATCCATCACGTAAAGATTTGCAGTTTCAGAAACCCGACTTAGGGTCCGTATAAGTCCAAATTGACTTGATAGCTGTGGGTTTGTTTTTAAACCCTTCCCCAAAGAATTCTGCTCTCTTCTGTTCACACCATGTCAAAAAGGTAGTGTTCCTTTAAGTTTGGGGCACAATAAGAAGCCTGAAGGGGCAAGATTCAGGCTGTAAGGTAGATGGGACGAGGTTTCTCTTTGATATTTTCATATGACAGGCCTATTAACCCTTGAAGAATGAGCAGGTGGGATGGAAAAATTTCCTGCATGCAGCCTTCCTGTTTTTTTCTCATCAACGTAGTTTTCAATTTTTTTAAAAGTTCTTTATACTCAAATGATCATTGTGTGTCCTTTGAGAAAATCTATCAAGATTACTCCTTTGTAGCCCTCCACAATGTCCTCTTCATCTTATTTATATATTTACTTGAACAGTTTTATTGGCATATAATTCACGTACTACACAATTCATTAGTCGAATTATATCTAAAAGAGTTGTGAAATCACTACCACAATCAATTTTAGAACATTTTATTCATTCTTGTTCACTCTGATTATTAACTCCCATCACTCATCAACCTCTGCTGCAATATTAATCTAGTCAGTGTCTCTCTGGATTACCTAGCCTAGATTTCATATAAAAAATCACACAAAAAACTCCAACAATAGCATAAAAACAACGCACAGAAAAACAGCAATATAAGAGAAAGGAGAAGATAATAGAAAGTAGAACAAATTAAAAACGAGTCCAAAAGAGAAACATATGATATGTTAAATTTTAATCTAATAATATCTGCAGTAATCTACTTGCCAATACTTTCTGGCTGAGGGCAAGGTTATTTACATCCCTGATCAATGGTTGGAGGGAGTTCCTTGGAAGCTTTATCCTCTGGGTGATTCTGCAAATGGCTTTGGGGCTTTCACTGTCATTCATAGCTTTCTGCCAATCAAGTGATCAGAATTTAAGCGATAATATTTCTTCCTCTCATCTTGGATTTTATTATACCCATAACTTTCTGTTCTGACTGCTCTACCTTGAATTAATTAGTCCAGAAGATGTCTTCAGGAGTCACTTCTGGATTGGAGCTGTCTTGGGTTTTCTTTGGAAGGCACCTTAATGATATTAATACAAATATATCATTGATGTAATATGCCTGCAGTCATTTACTGATTTCAGAGGCATGTCTTAAACGTGTTTTGTTTGGAATAAAACTGTGTATGTGTGAACTGGGACAATAGTAGTAGTATTTTTTAAATTTACCCTTGTATTGCTGAAACCTCCACTATCAGAATTACATAATTTGCTTTTTCACAAATGGGATTTTATATATATATATATAATGTTGCTAAATTATTTCAGCATTTGAAAAGTATAATTTAATGTACAATTTCAATTTAGAATTAAGTAAATTTTTTACAGATTTAAAAATAAATTTTAATGAGAAAGGTCACTAATTTTTTAACCCTGAAATAAGTGCATCTGACTATATGAAGTATGATATTGTGTATTTGATGTTGTTTATGGGCCTAATCTATGATTGCTGGCTAATAGAACAAGAGTAGTCTGTTAACTGCTAAAGGAATGTTAACGTGTGAGAATACCTCTTTTCCTATATCCCTGCTAACTACATATGCCTGTAAACATGAGAATTTAACCAGTAATCGATGAGTTATAATATCTCAATATAATTTTAATTCACATATATCTTATGTGTGCAACAGAATCTCTTAATATATTTAAGGTCCATTTTTATTTCTTCTAGTATCTGATTCTTTTTTTAGTGTCTGATTCTTTATGGTTTAGGTACATTTTCTATCATGTTGCTGATTTTATTTCCTTAATTATTATCATCTGTTTATGAGGGTAGATCTCTAAATTTCGCAAACAGTTATAGTGTCTGGTTACTGAGAGGTTGGAGGTTCAACTCCACCAAGGGGTGCTTCTTAAGAAAAACACTGTAATCTATGTTGGGGAAGAAAAAGAAAATTCCTTGAAAATCCTGTGGAGCAATCTCTATGCTGACTCTTATAACAATGCCATGACTCAAAACTGACTCGATAGCTGTTGCATGGTATTTATTAGGGATATATTTCATATTTGGGGATATAATTTGTGAATATTTTTCTAGTTGCTTATTTGTAGTTCTATTTATGGCAAGTGCTATGCCACTAGTAAGGCAAGTAAGTTTTTCCTTATTCCCAGGGCATTCTTTCTCATTTTTGTTTTTTAGTATTTGTACTGGAAATTCTACTTTAGTACTCTTAAAACTCTTCTAGTACTCTTACAGTTAAAATTCTGATCAATTTTGAATTTTTCTTTCTGGATCGAGTAATAAATTTTTCCAAATTTATCCTTGTCCATATAGTGTTACAGTTATCCTAGCAAAGATTATTTAAAAATCCAACTTTTATTACCCAAACTGGGTATTCAAACAATGGTTTTACTTTAGCAAGATTGAGTAATGATTTTCCATTACATATGATAGCAACACTATCTCTTTTTCTTCTTTTTGAAATCATATTTATTTTCACAACAAGTACAATTTTATTTATTTGCTTTATCCTTAACCCAAGTTAATACTTGTATGCATCTACTTTCTGGTTAATAATTTAAGATTCCTTCCCCTCCAACCTCTGATACCCATTAACATTTTCTTAAAGTGTGAAATTCTTTTCTTGACTTTTAAAAATAGTAGTATCATATGAATTTTCTTTTTGAAATTCCCTTATTTTAATTAGCATAAAGTCCTCTATGTTCATACATGTTATGATGTGCTTAACACATTCATTGTTATTCATGTATACTATTTGTCTAGCATTCCACTGTATCTATGTAATACAGTTTGTTTATCCACTCTTCCATGGTTGGGCATTTACATCACTTCCATCTTTTTGCTGTGATGAACATGTGTATGTATTCCGTATATACTCAAGTATAAGCCAACGTAAATATCAGCTGAGGCACCTAATTTTACCACAAAAACTGCATTTAAAAATGTGCTGAAAATCTTGCCTTATACACGATTATATATGGTATATCTATTTGTGCTGTGATGGTTATTTCTCTAGGATATATACTAAGTATTGGGATTACTGGACAATATTGTTTACAGCTTATAAACTTTTTTTATTAAATGCTTTTATTGGGGGCTCTTACATCTCCCATCACAATGCATACATGCATCCATTGTGTCAAGCATGTTTGTACATATACTGCCATCATCATTTTCAAAGGATTTTGTGACTACTTGAGCCCTTGACATCTTCTTCTCATTTTTCCCCTTTGCTCCGCTGTCCTCCCTCCCTCACGAACACTTGATGAGGTATAGATTATTATTTTCATATTTTATATCGTCCTCTGTTGCCCTTCACCCACTTTTCTGTTGTTCATCTCCCTGGGAAGAGGTTATATGTTGATCCTTGTGATGGATTCCCCCTTTCTCCCAACCACCTTCCCCTTATCCTCCTGGTATCTCTATTCTCATTTTTGGCCCGGAGGGGTTTATCTATCCTGGATTCCCTGTGTTGAAGGCTCTTATCTGTAGCAGTGTGCATGTTCTGGTCTAATCCAATTTGTAAGGTAGGATTAAGGCCATGATAGTGGGGGGAAGGAAGCACTAGAGGAAAGTTGAGTGTTTCATCGGTGCTATACTGCACCCTGACTGTCTCATTTCTTCTTTGTGACCCTTCTGTGAGGGGATGTCCAATTGTTTACAGATGGGCTTTGGGTCCCCACTCCATGACTCCTCCCCACATTCACATTGGTATGGTTTTTTCTGGGTCTTGATATGCCTGATACCTGATCCCATCGATATGTCATGATCAAACATACTTCTTCCATGTGGGTTTTGTTGCTTCTGAGCTAGATGGCTGCTTGTTTATCTTCAATCCCTTAAAACCCCAGATGCTATATCTTTTGATAGCTGAGCACCATCAGCTTTCTTCACCACATTTGCTTATACACCAATTTTGTCTTCAGGATCATGTCGGGAAGGTGAGCATCACTGAATGCTGGATTATTGGAACAAAGTGTTCTTGTGTTGAGGGAGTACTTGAGTCAAGGCCCAATGTCCATCTGCAACCTTAATTCTTAACATATAGATATAAGGACATAGATCCATTCCTCTCTCGTTAAATGTAAATATACTTACGTATGTAAATGCCTGTATTTAGACCTCTATAAATATCCTTTGCAAGCTTACAATAAGAAAAAACTAGCTAATCCCTAAGGAGGTGGGCAAAGGACCGAATAGACATTTTACAAGGGCAGAAATCCAAATGGCCAATAAACATATGAAAAAATGTTCCCGATCGTTAGCCATAAGAGAAATGCAAATTAAAGCAACTATGAGATGCCACCTAACACCTTCAAAGATAGCTCAATTCAAAAAAACAGAAAGTAACAAGTGTTGGAGGGGCTGTGGTAAGATAGGAACTCTCGTCCACTGCTGGTGGACTTGTAGGTATGTACAGCCATTATGAAAATCAATTTTGTGATATCTGAAACAGATGGAAATCGAGCTACCGTATGACCCAGCAATGCCCCTACTGGGCATATATCCAGAAGAGGCAAGAAACAAACAATGGTCAGACATCTGTGCTCCAATGTTCATCGGCAAAGTTCATAATTACAAGGAGTTGGAAACAACCCAAATTTCCATCAATGGACAAATGGATCAAAAACTGTGGTACATACGTACTATGCATCCCCCAAAAGCAGTGATGAATTCATGAAGCATATTGCTGCATGGGAGGAACTTGAGGAAATTATGCTAAGTGAAGTAAGGCAAGTACAAAAGGACAAGTACAACATGAGTCCACTGAGGTAAGCTTAAAAAATGGGGCATAGAGGAAAAGGTACTATATACATATATGCCTGGGGTGACGTCCAGGTACTATGGCAGGGGCCAAACCCAATCCAGGGATACATATGACAGCCAACTAAATAGGAGGGGGAAAGAAAGATACAGAAAAAGAGGACATGGGTGGGGTAGGTGGGAGCAGGGAGGGTATTGTTCATATCTCCAAGATGTGAATACAACAATAAGGCATGTACCAGGGAACCAATAAAGAGGTCTACAGGGATGACCCCAATTATCTGGACACCCCCTCACCCCAAGAAGGACAGCACTGAAGCTACAGCTCATGGAGAGGGGCACGTCTGAGAGAGCACAGAGAAGAAATGAAGAGGGATGGAGAGGGAGGGGAGCACATCCTGGCCCACCACGCCTTGAGGATGATATTCCTGTTCAGAGCAGACAATGCACAGAGGACCACAGGGTCGGCCTCACCATGAGACATGACATTCCTCACTGAAGCACAGCACTAAGGCGGACAACACTGGAGACACAGTGCAGAAATTGTGTCCAATCTGACCCCATCACACTGAGACAAAACACTAAGGGCATGCAATAGAGCAGCAAGGGGAATACCAAAAATAGACTTTGGAGACAGTGTGGCATCCCATCAGACTCGATTGGAAAACACTCATAAAGGCCAACAAACAGACCTTGAATTATTTATTGGCTTTTCCATGTTTTCAGTGGCTTTCTTTTTGTTGTTATTTTGCTTTGTTTGTTTGTTGTTGTTATTGGTTTTTTTTGGCTTTGCCTGGTTTTTGCGCTTATTGATGTCTCTGCATATCTATCTAGATAACATAGTTCCTGGGGATACGGGAGAAGGGGAGGTGGGAGAAAGGAAGGGAGCCAACCCAGGGACAAGGAAACAACAAGTGAACTAAAATCAATGGAGAGAAGGGCATAGGATGCCTAGTGGGGCTTAATCAAGGGCAATGAAGCAGCGAGAAATTTTTTTTTTTTTTTCCACTTGAAAGCAGTCACCGTTTTATTAAGAGACCAGATTACAAAAATAATCATGGCAGAGAGATACCTTAGTTCATCCTTCTAATAAGTCTGTTGATCTGGTCTTCCCTGTTGCCTGCATCTCCACCTTCTACGAAATGGGTGGTCTTTTTCTTCATCCCACCTCGCGGAGAAGATAATTTGAAGGGCCACAGGAAGTTATTTGCTTCTTTGAAACGTTTCCCAACAGTATAGATCTCATGAATCAGATCCTCCATGCAGATGATACCATATTTACCAAGAGACCGTGCAATCAGAGTGTTATCTGTTAAGGCAATACGCTTCTTATTGATTTTGCCGTAACCACGCTTGTAGATGAGTTCATTCACCGACTTCAGGTTTGGGTACCCCCATGCAATGTATGGTTCCACAATCCTCAGCATGTTAATTGAAGCCTTGTTAAGCTTAACAAAGGCGCCATTGAAAATCTGGCGAAGGCGAAGAAGCTGCAGCACTTTTCGAACCTTGGGGCTCACACCATTGATACCTCTGATCCTGATAACAAACGCCAGCTTGGGCTCTCCAGGCACATAGAAGTTGCCAGCTTTCCTTGCCATCCGAGCCATTCGGATTTCAGTTCTGTACATCTGCCTGTATTCCTTGTGATAGTGCTTAGCTTTCTCGTAGATAAGCTTTCTCCTTGCCTTTTGAAGCATCTTTTGGGCAAACTTCTTTCTGAGGCGTTTGATCTTTAGTTCTGCGAAATTCCTTCGCTTTTTCTTAAGGGTCTCTGGAACAGCAGGGGCCGCCTTCTTCTTCTCCGCGACAGCCTCCATGATTCCAGCCGGTTAAAAAAAAAAGGAAGTTGACGCGTGCGCACGGATCACTTTGGCGAGAAATTATTAAACGTGAATGAAGGCCAAACATGATGGTGGGACAAGGGGAAAGAACCAGCAATGGGTAAGGAGTCTATTCTTAGCACAACATCACCATAATTTTTCTTTTTGTAACTTTACAAGTAAGTCTAATGTGAGATTGTATCTAATAATCATGAGCATGTATTTTAGTGTTTGTTGACCACCTGAAGGTCTTCTCAATGAAGTGCCTGTTTCTTCTAACTACTTTTAAAGTTTACTATTTGTGATTTTTTTGGGGTTAACATGTTGAAGTGTACTATACATTTTAGTGCTTATTTATTTGTCTCATATGTCATTGCCAATTTTTCCCCCAGTCTATGGATTCTGTTTTCACTCTTTGGGTGAAATTTTTTGATGCACATAGTATCGAATTTTCAGGTAGTCCCAGTCATTGAGTTCATCTCCTATAGTTTTCTTTTCAAAATATTGGAATGCTGTTTTCTAGAAACAGTTATTACATTTTGTAAATTGACATTTTATTATTTATGCAGAGAAATGTGTTTTTTTGTCATGTACTAACATGATGTATTATATTCCTAGATTTCTTAATATTGGTGTATATCTGAATTTTTAAAATAAATATCATTGATTATATTGCATAATTGTATGTGTGCATTGGCTTCATCTATTTTATTTAAATTTTTACACTAAATGAGATTGAGCTGTATTCTTATTCTTAATTTAATTTTTATCATTTACGTTATTGAGGATATAGCCAACAAAACATGCACTAATACAGCAGTTTCTACATGTACAATTCAGTGACATGATTACATTCCTGAAGTTTTGCAGCCATTCTCACCCTCTTTTTCTCACTGGTCCTTCACTCAGTCACATGAAGTCACTCTTCTCTAAGGTTCCTATACAACGATTTGAGTTACTGTTGTCAATTTGATTCTATATAGGGCATTCTTCAAAGAGCAATTTTTTCTAGCTGTGCTTAACTATTTGGTTTTAAGAAGACTTTAGGGGGATATTTTTAGCCTGTGCTTTAAACATTATTTCAAGGCAATCCTTTCAAGGGTTAATGCAGCCTCCATGACTCCAGGAACTCTGGAGTCCAGGGGAATTTGAAATTCTATTTTGTGTTTTTCCATTTTGGTAATGATCCCTCTATAAAATCCTTAATCTAAATATTTAGGGATGGGAGGCAGAAATTGTTCAGTTTGTCCGATCCCATGGGAAAGGTCTGCGGCATCACAAGGCGGGTGCAGAGGGCACAGACCGTCAGGAGGTGACACTCACATGATAGCCTAGAAAATTTCTGTGCAGTGTTGCAACAGAAATTTGTTATTTCTAAAAATATCCCTGTAGTTAATTTTAACAGAAAATAATTTTTCTAAGTCCAGTTTACATATCAATAAACCAATAAAGCTAAAACTCTGTGCTAATTCTCTTTTTGAATCATCTAATGCACTTTGGTCAGAGCTGTGTTTATTTCCTAATTACAGTGACACTTTCAGTCATGTCATTTTGCCTGAATGTGCTGCATGAACTAAGTGGGGTTTTTTTTGTCACTGGTGTTTTCATTGTCACATTTTCTAGTGTTTCGGCTACAATATTTTGGTAAGTGATGTGTGGAACCTGTATCAATGCCATTTTTGAGAATGAAGTAGTAGTTAAAGGAAAAGAAGGGAAAAAATGTTTCTACTCAGTTACTATTAATACCGAATCTAATAATGTACAATTGCTGTATACCTCACTTGTTGACTATCTCATCTGATATTCTTCCTTTATGAAGACTTTGAAATAATCCTAGGTGGAACGTCCTATGATCCAGGACCCACACAAGACTGAAATTGGGTTGGAAAGTCCTATGCTCCCAAGCCAGATGAAATGCTAGAGGATACACGAGGTACAGCAGCCATGAGATGCCTCTTCTGTTCATTTGCAACATGTCAGCATGGCCACGGAGCAAGTAGCATGATGGTGGGACAATATAAGGTCGTGAATGGGAAGAACAAGGGTAGGTAAGGGGCTGAGGTGGCAGGGTCACTGGTGGGAGGAAGTGAAGAGGGGGAGAAAATGGGGTCTTTTGGGGCTGTCAGGCCAGGATAGAAAGAACACGAGCAAAGCCAGAGCAGGCAGTAGGGGGGCTGCTGGTATTGGGAAACAACTGACCACCACGGCCACCACTCCATGCAATGGGTTCCTTGGTGGTGGAGAAGGCCTGGTGATGAAGAGGAGACTACTATGCCACATGCGCCCTGAACTATGCTGGGTTCCTGATAAGTGACAGGAGTAGGAGGACACGGGTGCCTAACACTGGACACGACCCTTCACAAAATGCCAGTTTTGCAGAGTATTTGCAATACGTGTTTCATATTTATTTTTTACTTCCACATTTCTTTCTGCATTGAAATAAGATTTACATGATAGATGATTTTTTAATTCCCAGGTTGCTGATGTTTGGTGCTATCCAACGGCCTCCAGCTCATATACAACACAGTGAAATACTGCTCCGTCCTTTGCAATCCTCATGCTGGTTATATTTGAGTCCATTGGTGTAGCTACTGTATCAGTCCATCTCCTTAAGGGTCTTCGTCTCTCCCCCTGACATTCTACTGTACCAAACATGCGGTCCTTCTCATGTTTAGTAGAATGATAACATGAATTATACCTCCCGATAACATATCCAACATGTACGACACCAAGCCTCACCACCCCAGCTTCGATGAAGCATTCTCGCTATGCTGGCTCCAAAATAGATTTGTTTTTTTTTATTCTGGTAGTCCTTTATCCTTTCACTATTCTTGGATCTCATGCCAGAATTCGAATGCATTAGTTTTTCTTGGTCTTCCTTATGCATTGTCCAGCTTTCACATGTATATGTTATTCTTAGACGCTGTCCAGTTTGTTCTGACTCATAGACACAGCAGAAGGAAACACTACCTGATCCTGCACCATCCTCACATTGTTCTTAAGTTTGAGACCATTGTTGCAGATACTGTGTCATACTGAAGAAGCAGCTGATCCATCTCATACAGGGCCTTTCTCTTCGCTAGAAGTGGACTAGTTAAGTATTTGTGCTACCCATTTAGTTAGTGGATAATGAAACTGTGAATAAGACTGCAAGAAGCAGTCACAGATAAAAAAGATTCTTTAGAATTAGAGACTATTTCAACAATTAATCAATAAGCAATCAATTCTGTCAAGTGCCTCAA
Source organism: Echinops telfairi (assembly GCF_000313985.2). NCBI lineage: Eukaryota > Metazoa > Chordata > Mammalia > Afrosoricida > Tenrecidae > Echinops > Echinops telfairi. Next base: position 17,173,555 of record NW_022111327.1, on the reverse strand, counting down.
GAGGGTCACTAGCAAAAGAAGTGATGCACTCTAGTATTGATGGTTCATGCCTACACAATTCCCCAGCTCGCCCTCATCAGGGGAATACATCTGCTATGACTTTTCTTGGTGACTGAATGGTGGATTCGAGGGATCATTACATTATCTAAAAAAGCTTCTAACCTATCAGTTTCTTAAGTCCTTCTTCTCAATTTGTGCTCAATTTTGCAAACATATTCATTGGTCTGCAAAGTCAAGGGGTCATTTTGTTTTAGTTTTCCCATTGAACTGGCATTCCTTGTTCTCATCTTGTGGTATAATCACCCAACCTCAATGATTTACAAACTGACTGCTCAATCACATCTACAAAGTATCTCAGAACCCAGTCTGTGATTCCTCTGGGCTAGGAATTGTAAATTTATTTAAAAGAAAGAAATCTTCTCATATCTTGCCCCTATTTATACTGGACTGATTTTCCTCTCCCCAAAATGAATTCTATACTTTTAATGAAAATATCATTTCATTCCATTAAAGGATGGAACAAAGATAGTTAGACTTTTAAAACAAATTCATGGCACTTCAGGTGAATTTTGTTGCTAGAGTAATGTCACCGAATTGCAAAAGTTTAAAGGCAAGATACATCCAAGTTTATTTCTAATAGCCTAAATAGAACTCAATACTTGTGTTCTATTAACTATAACAGAATGCACAGATAATTTTTTTCAAATTACATTGAAAAGTTACTACATCATATCTTCAGACAGCAGGTTTTTATGATCTTTCTTAATGGAATTAAATCTTTCAGCATCCCTTAAATTATAGAGTAGGTGACATTGCCTATGCTAGTTTAGACAGAACTAGAAATATGAAATATTTTAATTATAGATACAAATAGCACTGATTTTAGAAATGTCTGAGATGAATAGAAAATAGAAGAACAGATGGCACCTATGTGTATAAGCCTAACGAAACAACTATCCGATTGTATGGAAAATTTATAATATAAAACTCACAGATATAACTAAAAAGAGACACCAGTACTATTCTAATCACTTCCTCCTGGATTTTGCCACGAGACTCTAGTTGCCACTTCTGAGACCTGATGTACTATTTCACATACCAGAAAAACTGAACTTCCTCTCATACCTGAAATTTCTTCTATTTCAGAGGCCTAAACTCACAGTGCTGATTTTTCATTCTTATTTCTTTTGCTTTGATAAAATCCTTACTTTCTTACATACTATTCTGGGGGAAATCCCCCAAAGAGATGCAGCTAGATGATTTGTCTTTCCAATACCTAATTTCTTTTCAGAGGTAGAATGTATTTGAAAGCTGATGGAGATTTATTTATTCTCAACACCATTTAGGAGATAATCCTCAATGAGACGGCTCAGTTACATAATGTAGATAGAATTTTGTTTCTGTTTTGAATGTAGTGAACATGTGGGACACATATCCACATGTCACCATCTGTGAACCCCACTCTGAGCAGATGGAAATCTCACTTTGTCGTGAATTGTATCTGTTGGCTGTCTTCATGGGGTTTCTGACTCCTATCGAGTGAAGGGGGGAAGGCAGGATTTTTCTGACACTGGTTTAATGTAAACATTTCAGGTGTCTAATACTTTCAAAGTTGTGTTTAGGATCTCTTAAGGGAACATGTCTAACACTCGTAATGGCACCAAATCCCAGAAAAAAAATCTGGGTAGAAAAATTGTTACGAGCAATTATTATGAAGATACTTTCCCGAGAGCTTGTGCTGGTTTGAGTTGATGCTCCAGCAATATCGATTGGCATTTTTTCTTCATTCGTCCCTTTTAATTTTGTTTTCTTTTGTCTTTCATTTGTTAATTGTAGGAGTGTAATTAATCTATATGAATAATGTCAATTCGTTTTCAGTGATGTCTGTCAGTGTTTTCTCCAGCTTACTTGCCTTTCAATTTATTTACACAGTGCTTATCATACATGCATTTTTATTTTTTATGTAGATAGATATGAGGCTTACACTTTATAGATCCCAACTGTGATGTAATGCTTAAAAATCACATTACACCTTGCATCTAAACAGTTAGATACAAGGTGTAATGTGATTTTTACCTGTAGAATATATTTTGTGATTTTTACCTGTAGAATATATTTTGAGTATGATAGTATAGAAATCCACAGCCAGGTCTCATTTTTTAATACTGCGTGTAGCTTGTATGTTGTTGTGATGCTGGAAGGTATTTAAATTAGGAGCAGGGTCATCTTTGGTGGACAAGTTTCAGGAGAGCTTCCGGACTAAAACATATTAGACAGAAAGACCTGAAGATTTACTTTTAAATATTAGTCAGTTAAAACCCTATGTATCTTTAGAATGGTAGGACAATAATTCAGTATATAAACTGACTTTCCTCATATCAGTAGTTGTTTAATTTTAACAATGAGGGAATTTATCAATAATTTATCTTAGTGCTTTTCTCCATTTATGTAAATTTTGGAATTAGCACAACTAATCCACATTGATAGAAAGTACATCATTGGTAGCTTGAGTCAAAGAATGTAGGCGATGACTGTAAAAAAGGCAAACTATTGTATGATATGTGTATTGTATGCCAATCATAAAAAGTCTTTTAAAGGCAAAATAAAAGTGTTCTGTATTTTGATTTAGTGGCAGTTAAAGAGGTGAATGTATTTTTTAAAATCATTGGCCTATGGATTTAAAATGTGTACTTGTTTTTGTATATAAATTATACACCAGTATGGTTTATATAAAATTAGCAAAAACTAATGTTGCAATTGACACATTTTCACATAGAAATCAGCTGGGAGAACTTGTTCCCAGTAATCCAGCATTACCTAAAGAAAGTTCCTCAGTTTGACAAAAATTGCATCAGTGGAAAACTCAGATCTACATTATAAACTGAAGAATATTAGATATGGTGAAAAGTAGGTAAGCATAAATACTTTTTTTCCTTTTCGTGGTTTCATATATTTCAAATATATCCCCCAGAAATATATTTGACTGAAAGAGATATAAACAATATTTGTAATTGAATTTATGGCATCTTTCATTGAAACAGAGAACAACAACACAAAAAATAGGTTGGGGAAGACTCTTGCAGAAAATGCAACCTTTCTTACTAGAAAGATGAAGTACGGATTGCAATTCACTGCTTGGTGAACTGCTTCTAAAGGTTACAGCTTTGAAACTCCTATGAAGTAGTTCTATTCAGACACATATGGGGTCGCTATGAGTAAAATCAACTGATGAATACGTCTCAAAGCTAGATCTGAGTCCCAGTCCAGACGTATCCACTTGAATTCCCACGAGGAGTTTAAGCTCAACATAAACAAAAATAAACTCGCTTGTTTCACCCCTTGTATGCTTCGTTGCTGAGTTTCATGTCTCTGTAAATTGTCTGGCTTGATTTCAAAGTCAGAGACATGGACTTTATCCTTGACAAGTCTCTGGACAGCCTGAATCTAAGAAGATACAATTTTAGCAAGCATAATCAAAAGATTTCCAAGCACTCACCAAAGTAAGCATGCAAAGCAGGAAGTGTGGCTTAGCAGCAATACCACAAAAAATCACTCTAATTGCTTTACCTGAGTTTTAAATTCAATATGCATCAGTTTCATACTGAAAAACTTGGGAGAATACTTCAAGTTTTCATCAATAGCATTAGTGGTTGGTATACATTTGGATAATAGTTGTATTAACTACTTATCTTTTTATATCTAGAGATATTATCCTATCACAGAAAGCATTGTGTTTCAAAATATCTCTTGAAATATCCATTTTGATGACAAATGGTACACAATTCCTCTTCATTTTGTCATTTCCAGCAGGATAAATTATGTTAGTCTGATTCAAAATGGGCAATACCACCCCATTTCAGTTCCCTTTTGCTACAACATATATGTTTATGAGTTCCATTTTCTTTTCCTTTTAAATCTTAATGTCAAAGATGTTAATCTCAGCTTTTAAAAACAGTTTTATTGGCACTTCTTCCACATATCATAAAATTTCCTAGTTAAATCATATCAAGAAAAGTTGTGCAATCACTACCACAATCGATTGTAGAACATTTTCTTCTTCCTTGTATTCATTTTTAGTATAATTATTTTTTACAACTGCAGCAAAGATATATACAACTGAACATTATCCAATTCAACATCTTCTACATGTATAAATCTGTGCCATTCATGATAATTTGTTGTGTAACCATTATTGATATATTTTTCCAAATTATTCAACTACCATTAACATAAAATCAATGCTTCTTAAGCTAAAACGCTTCCTACTTCACTCATGTTAACATTGGCTAACTTTTATTTCTTCTTTTTTGATAGTAGTTTTCTTGATATAAAATTCACATATAATTAACTTCCATTGTTAAGCCACATTTTAAAAGACTTGTATATACATTATCGCAATCAGTTCTGGTGCTCCCCTCCCCCATTATCATTTGCTCCGTCATTCCCCTTACACTTCACACCCCATCAACAATTGTATTAGCTCTTTCCTGTAGGCATTCACTTCTTTAATGCTGCACAAACTTGGAAGCCTAACAGAAACAATAAAAAACAAACTAAAATGAAACAGACAGAAGAAAATTAATAATAATAATATATAGAATGAAATAAAGAATAAGAAAGAAAAGACCACCAGCAATATTTAAAAAGCTGGAGAGAGGTCTAAATACAGGCATGTATATATGTAAATACATTTATATGCAATGACAAGGGAATAGAGATATTTATTTATATTTATTTATAAAGTGTTATGGTAACAGATGTACATCGGGCCTCCACTCAAGTACTCCCTCAACACAAGAACAATTTGTTCTAACATGGCACTTTGTGATGTTCACCTTCCCTGACAAGATCATTGAAGACAAAAGAGGTGCACAAGCAAATGTAGTGAAGAAAGCTGATGGTGTCTATCAAAAGATATAGCATCTGGGATCTTAAAGGCTGGAAGATAAACAAACAGCCATCTAGTTGAGAAGCAACAAAGCTCGCATTGAAGAAGCACACCATCTTGTGGGATCATGAGGTGTCAATGGGATCAGGTTTCAGGCATCAAAGACCCAAAGCAAAACAAACAACATATCAATGGGAATGAGGGGGAGGGCACAGTGGAGACCCAAAGCCCATCAGTAGTCAATTGGACACCCCCTTTCAGAACAATCACAAGGAAGAGAAGAGCCAGTCAGGGTGCAGATAACATCAATGAGGCAAACACGCAACCTTCCTCTGGTTCTTTAATGCTTCCTCCCCGTACCACTACCATGACCCCAATTCTATCTTAAAAATCTGGCTAGACCAGAATATGTATACTAGTATAGGTAAGAGTTTGCAACACAGGGGATTCAGGACAGATAAACCCCTCAGGACCAATAAGGGGAGCAGCGATACTAGGAGGGGAAGGGTTGGGGAAGGGAGTAAGGGAGAACCACTCACAACGATCGACATATGGCCCCCATCCCAGGGGGACCAACAGCAGAAAAGTGGGTGAAATGAGACAGCAGTCAGAGTAAGACATAAAAAAAAGAGAATAATTTATAAATTATCAAGGGGGAATGGGGGAGGGAGGGTGGGGAAGAGGGGAAAATGAGGAGCTGATGCCAGGGGCTCAAGTAGAAAGAAAATGTTTTGAGAAAGATGACAACATATGTCCAGATGTGTTTGACAAACTGGATATATGTCTGGATTGTGATAAGAGCTGTAAGAGCCCCCAATAAAATAATTTTTAAAAACCAGTCACAATAAAAAATTAAATAAAAATAAAAAGCTGTAGAAATAATTTCTGTCATGCAAAAAATTGAGAAATGTTTAGGTTTAGAAAAAATTCACATTGGGTCCAGAGGGAGGTCAAGTGGCCAAGTATCATATTATAGTGTAATTCTACCGACCACAATCAAGTTTCCAATAATCTTAGTAAACTTTTCAAGTTCCAAGTCTGGGCCAGAGGGGATCCGCCAGAGGGTTTAGTTCTCACCCCCTTTGGTTCACACAGACTGGTGTGCTTCTTACATAGGGATTTTGTTGATATCTCATTAGATGGATGTTTGTTGAAATACAGGCTTTTAAGATCCCCAACACTATTCCAATTGATAGCTGGGAACCATCTTTTTTTCTTCACCACACTTTGCTGTAGCACCCTTATTTTCAGTGATCTCTTCATGAAGACAAGTATTGAGCAGGGCCATGTTATAAGGACTAACTGTTCTTGGCTTGAGGCTAGAATTAGTGGGAGCTCAGAGTCCCTCTGCTGGTCCACAGGTTCTGAACCATTCTGGTTTACTTTGGCAGTCATGTTGTGACAAAAACAAAGAGAGAAATCAACAAGAACAACAACCAAAGAAAACAAAACCAAATAAACAAAGACAGAAACCAAAAGTAAAAAACATAAAATTAAACCAAAAAGAAAAAGATTGTCTATCATTCCTCTGGGGTATAAGGAGATCAATAATTTATTCATTAGTGTAGAATTTAAGCTATTATTGATATGAGAAGCATATGTGAGTATAGTTCAACTATGAGTTGCAATTCATGTGTTGTTCCTTTTTATATATTGATTTCTTAATTGATTGAGCTCTGTTAAAATTGAGCATGGGGGATGGTGCTAGGGGGAAATTTACTGCACCATTTCTTACAAGGGCAGATCCTTGCGTAGCAGATTAATTCCTGCCATATTTATGAAAGGGGGACATTAAGGTACTAAATATATAGTGATTCTGGATCTTCTTTCTTTGGATGCCCACAAAGCCAGGGGTCCCATCCAAGGTCCAACAACGGTCATTTCCACAGTCTTGGGGTGGCCATCCTTTCTTTCCTCTCCTATCAGGGAGTTTCAGTCCTCAGTAAAAGGGCTGCAGGTATTTTTGAGGTGGGGCCCAATTGGTTTAGTCAGGCATGTATGTGGAGTTCTTCTAGTATTGCCTTTTCGGGTGTCATGTTACCTGTAAAGTCAGCATTTAAGGTCACCATAGTTCATGGTGTTTCACCGAGTGTTGGGTCAAAACTTACTCATAGAGTCTATCTAAGAACATAGAACCAGTTTAATCTTCCCTTGGGTTCCCTAGAATTATTGTTTAGCATCTTCTTCCTATGTGAAGTTGCTTGTCCCCATTTACCCACAATACCCAGCAAAAGAAATATGTCTCCTCTGATATTTAGATGCTCTCCTGCTCTGGTCTTAAGTTGGTTTTCCAGTAAGATTCTCCTCTCATTCTTCAGAGGGCCTGTTGATTTGTTGCAGCTTTGTCTCAATGTTGTATAGCATCAAGTGGATGGCCATCTCCCATTTCTCCCTTCTTGAAGGAGTAACTCCAGCCAATATGAGGTCTCCTTTTCAGGTGATTCTTTGAAGTTCAAATAAGGGGGTGATGTGTAGTTCATGGCCAGTAGGCAGACGCTTAACTCCTTTGTTTAGGATTTGATCCCCAAGATCTGTTTAATTAGTGTTTATTCTTATAGTAGTGGACTCATATAGTATTTGTCCTTTTGTGATTGGTGAATTTCACTGAGCATAATGGTTTCCAGGTGTGTTAGTCTGGGTAAACTAGAGAAACAAATTCATAGACACTCCTCTGTGTATAAGAAAGAACTTTATGTAAAAGAGCAGTTGAATATTGAGAAAACATCCCAGCCCAGTCCAGATCAAGTCCATAAGTCCAATATTAGCCCTTATGTCTGATACCAATCTATAAAGTCCTCTTTAGATGCATGAAAAACTTGCAATGACACAAAATGCAAGAAGATCACAGACCAGTGGTTGGGAAGTCTTGTGGATCCAGTGGCATTTTAAGCATCTCAGTGCTGGCAGGGATCTCCGCGTGGCTTCTCTAACTCCCAGGGCATGGAGTAGATCAGCGAAGCACCATGTGTCTTGTCAGTAGAGCATCTCCTGCCTCCAGTGAGCTATTTTATCTCCATAGTGGCTCCAAATGAGGTCATCAGGCCGTGACCTGATTGACAGACTACACACCCCTTCACTCTTAATACTCAAATTGACAATTTAATTATATAACTACCACACCGTATCCTTGCATGTCTGGTGGTTGTTTCATGCTTTTATCTCTGCTTTTGTAAGGAGGCATAGTGTGTGTATATGTCCCATAGGTATCTATTCTTCCACTGTTGGGCATTTGGGCTGCTTGCAGTTTCTTGCTAATGTGAACTGTGCTGCTTTAAATATGGGAGAGCATGGATTCACTTGTATTGCGTCTCTTATTTCTTTAGGATATATGCTTAATAGCGGTATTGCTGGATCATATGGGATTTCAATTACCAGTTGCTTTACACACCACCATATGTCAGATCATTTTCCATAGTGGTTGTTTGAATTTACAAATTCACCAGGAGTGCATACGTATTCCATTCTTTCCATAACCTCTTCGGTATTTTTTAAAAATTTGTCTAGCTTTGTAGGTTTAAGGTGGTATCACATTATGGTTTTAATTTTAATCTCCAGTATAGCTACTCTGTTTCCCCGAAAATAAGACAATGCCTTATATTAATTTTTGCTCAAAAAGATGCACTAAGTCTTATTTTCAGGGGATGTCTTATTCTTATAGTAGAATACGGTACACATTTATTGTTTATTGTCTTATTAAAAGAGACCTCGCACTTCCTGTCTGTTCCAGCTGCGCTGTGGCCAACAGTGAGCTGCGCGGCAGCACCTGCTACTACGGTCCAGAGTCCAGAATTACGGTAGCTTCTGGTGGCCTTATTTTCAGGGAGGCCTTATTTTCTGAGGGATGCCTTATATTTCAGCGAGAGGCAAAACTGTAAGTAGGTCTTATTTTCTTGGGATACCTTACTTTCGGGGAAAAAGGGTAGTGATCATAGCATTTTCTCATGTATTTGTTAGCCATATATGCTTCATTTTTGGTGAATTGTCTGTTCATGTCTTTTTCCCACTTCTAAATTGGGTCATTTGTTGTTTTCTTATTGAGCTGTTATAGAGTTCTGTGTATTGCTAATTAGACCCTTGTCCCATGTGTCGTTAGTAAATTCTCCCCAGCCCCACCCTTAGTCTGTGGGCTATCATTTTATTCTCCTGATTAAATCTTTTGATGTGCATAAATGATGTCATTTCAGCAAGGCCTCATCATCTATTTTGTCTTTGTCTGTGGGTGCTTCTTTTATTATACTTGGTAGTCTATGAATGCCCTGTAATAGGGCCCTTAACTTTATTGCAATTTTCTCATTGATGATCCTGGTAGCTCTGGGGTTTACACTTACGTCTTTAATCCATCTTGAATTTGTGTTTGTGCATGAGAAGAGATGCGGGTCTTGTTTCAATCTTCTGCAGATGGAAATCCAGCCTGTCCAACACCATTTGTTGAAGAGGCTGTCTTTGTCCCATTGGGCATTTCTAGGTCCTTTGCCTAAGATTAGTTACCTGTAGGCTGATGCATTTATGTCTGGGTTTTCTGTTCCGATCCATTTGTGTATATCTCTCTCCTTGTACAGGTGGCAGGCGCTTTTGATTACTGTGGTTATGGAGTAGGTTTTTAGGTCAGCGTGTGTGAGCCTCCTACTTGTCCGTTGTTGTTGTTGTTAAAGAAGTCCTTTGCTTAGCCTAGGCATTTTGCCTACTCATATGGATTTGCTAACTAGTATTTCCATTTTTTTTAAAATGTATTGGGGAGTTGGATTGGAATTGCGTTGTTTCTGTAGAATGTTTTAGGTAGTATTAACATTGTCATACTCTTAAGTTTGCCTATCCCTTAGCATGGGATTTACTTCCATTTGTGTAGGTCTTTTTTCGTTCCTTATCGTAATGCTCTGTAGTTTTCTTTGTATAAGCCTCATGTTGCTTTAGTTAGGTTTGTTCATAAGTATTTCATCTTTTGTGTGATTACTGTAAATGGTTTTGTTTTCTTATGTCTTTTTTGTAGTTCTCTTCCCTGGTATACAGGCAGTTGATTGATATGTAGGAGAAAACTTTATAAGATGGTGTAGTCAAGGGGTGGCACACACTTTCTATTGTTTGGGAGAGAGTGTAACATTAAATGTCATGGGAGAAGATAACTAATGGAAGAAGTGTTAGTGCAGGGAGAAAGAAAAAGGAAACAAAAGGGAGGGATCTGGTAGTGTGAACTGATTCATTAAAAGAAAGAAAATTAGACAAAAGTGCCTTGTTTTGCAATGGCAGATGAATGGGTAATAATATTTGAGAGAAAAAAGAAAAAATTGTAAGGGTCATCTCAGCAGCTTTTGTGTTTATGAAGATGAGAAGGAAAGAGAAGAAAGAAACTAAGAAAACTAAAAGGTAGTTCAAGGGTAATGAAATAAAAGTTTAGATATTAAAATTAAAGAAAAGTGCAAAGACAAAAGTATTAAAATAAAAATAGAAATAGAATACTAGAGTAAGAAGTAGAAGAGCGGTTAATGTTTGTTTCTCTGAGCCGCACACTCTGTCTAGGAACGTTGTAACCTCTTTGTGGGTGCCTTGGTGGATTGATGAATGCTAAGGAAGTGCAAAAACAAAACAAAACAAAGGAAATTGAAAGCAAGAATGCAAAATATCTTTCCCCCTACAAACAGATGGGAAAATCCTGGTTAATTCTCATAATAGTGCACAACCTTGTTTTACAGACTGCGGGGGGTATGGGAATGATAGGACACGGAGCAACAGCGATCCCAGCAGATGAGCAGCTGGAGTCTAGACCTTGTCCTGGCATGGGAGGCGGGGATCAGGAATGTGTGGAGCTGAGGGCGTGGAGCAGTTGGGGACAATGGCTGGTAGTATGTAGTTTTATTACCTTGTAGTCTTTATGATGTCAGGGTAGGGTTGAGATTAAAGTCAGGAGAATGCTTTTGGTGCTTGTATGGCTGAAAGCCTTGTATTCCTATGATTTAGGTTAATGATCTTCAATGACTAGAGCTCTGCTATCAGGATCAGGTCAGAGGGGCCACGGATCATTCATTTGGGATGATGTAGGTAAGCAAGTGGTGGTGGGGGGAGTGGAGTCTAGGAAGGAGGAAGGAAATGACAGCCTACTCAGAGGGCAGGTTGTTTATCTGAGCAGCGGGTGCTGACCAGGGGCTGGTGGCCTTGGACAACTGGTGAATTGCTAGGTCTATGCAGTAAACCAGTGGAGGGGAGCTTCTGGGCCCCTGAAGCTTTTAGTCTCTGTCTCATGCCCAGATTCCCTGCCTGTGCTTTGTAATATAGAGTTGCAGTTTCTACGTTTATTTTTATTGTTAATGGGTTGTGTGCGTGTTTGTGTGTTGTCTGCTAACAGAAGAAGTTAAAAAAAGTCTGGCAATGGCTGTGATTTTGCGGTGCCTGAAGTCAGGGTGTGGATGGGGCTGGGGAGGGTGGTGCAGGACTGTACTTGAGGGACAGGGATTAGTTTTGGAGAGTGGGGCTCCAGCTCCCCTGGCTTGTGTTGAGAGTTAGTTTATTCAATAATTAATAATGCTCTGTAGAATTATCCCCATGGGGATTAGGCTTTGCTAACCCTTTAGGTCCGCCAGCATATCAGACTGGAGTTCCTTTGGCTTAGTCCTAGAGGAAAGCCGATTTGTGCTTATATTCACCCCTGCTATGTCCTTTCAGCTCAGAGTGTTATCCACCCTCGCTAGCTCCAGGACCAGGAAAAATCTTTGGGGAGAGTTGGGGAGCTGTGCTCCACTAGCTTGTGTTGAGGCCTGATAACAAAGGGGAGTCGATCGGCAGGTGTTGTTACTCTTTTATTTTAACAATTTTGTGTCTACTGAACTGTATGCTGACAACTTTGCTGTCCGGAGGAGTAGGATAGCCCTTTGTGTGTCCCCTGTGCTCTGGTCTCTGCAGAGTCCCTGCCGTGTGTACAATTTGGTCAGCATCTTGTACTTTTAGCAGTCTGTGGTACTTCCAATATTTTCCCCTAACATCACAATTCAAGTACATACATTCTTATTCAGTCTTCCTTATTCAATGCCCAAACTTCACATGTATATGAGGCAATAGAAAATATCATGGCTTGGGTCTGGCTCACCTTAATTCTTAAAATAACATCTTTACTTTTCAATACGCTAAAGAGGCTTTGGGCAGCAATCTGACTTTTCATCTTTTGCATGCTGCTTCCATGAGCATTGCTTGTGGATCCAAGCAAGATGAAATCCTTCCCAGCTCCAACCTTTTCTTCATTTATATTTATGTTATTGGTCCAGGTGTGAGGATTTTGGTCTTCTTTACATTGTGTTGTAATATATACTGAAAAGTTCAATCCTTAGATCTTCATCAGCAAGTGCATCCTGTCTTCCCCCTTCTAAGCAAGGCAGGGTATGTCATTTGCATATCACAGGTTGTTGATAAGCCTTTCTCTAATCCTGATGCCACAGTCTTCTTCATATAAGCCAGCTTCTCTGAGGATTTGCTCAGCATATTGATAGACTAAGTATGGTGAGAGAAAACAACCCTGACATAACTTTCCTAATTTTAAATCATGTTTTGTTCTGTTTGAATAACTGTCTTTTGATTGATGTACAAGTTCTGTGTGAGTACAGTGACATGTTCTGGAATGCTTATTCTTCTCAAGTATCTCCATAGCTTGTTATGATCCACACAATCAATTGACTCGACATAATCCATGGGTTGGAAAACTTTTGTGATGGAGAAACCAATTCCATCCCTCACAACAATTCAAAAGCCACAAATAAATATTTACAATGAAATCACTGTTATCTAAAAAGGAAACTATGATTGTTTTATTTTTATTTTCAATTTTACTTCAGTGCCACATGTAAATACTGAAATAATTGAATATAACTATAAAGCCACAGTATGCCAAACCCTGGCTTAGTCAGTAAAGCATGAGTAAAAGTATTTCTGGTGTCCTCTGTTTTCAGTCTAGATCCATCTGACATTAGCAGTGATCGTCCTGGTTCCAAGTCCTCTTCTGAATCTGGCCAGAACCTCTGGCAGCAGACTGTCAATATTGGATGATCTTCAGCAACATTTTACTACATGTGAAATGAATGATATTGTTTTATGATTTGAGCATTCTACGGGGCCATCTTTCTTGGGACTGAATACAAATGTGGATCTTTTCCATATTTGGTGGTCAAGTAGTTGTATTCCAAATTACCTGGCATACAAGAATAGGTGCTCTATCAGTTTGTGGAAACATTTCAATTGTTTTTCTCTAAATTCAGGAGTCTTGTTTTTGGGTAATGCTTTCAGTGCAGCTTAAACTTCTTCCTTCAGCACCACCGGTTCTTGCCATCTTTTGATACGGCAACTAGTTGTTTGTGATATAGTGATGCTTTACATCTTCTTTTGCTGCTTCATGTACCATTCAATATTTTCCCACAGAATCTTTCAATATTGCCACACCAGGCTTGGATTTTTTTCTTTAGTTCTTTTAGCTTAAGCTATGCTGGGCATATTCTTCCCTTTTAATTTTCTAATTCTGTCTTTTTTTATTCTTGTGCCATCTTTAACTCTAGGTCTTTTTGCACATTTCATTATAATATTTCACTTTCTCTTCTTTAGATGTCCTTTCAAATTTTCTGTTCAGCTCTTTGACTTCATTTCTTCCCTTTGGTTTAGCTACTCTGTGATTAAAAGCAAGTTTCAGAGTCTTTTCTGACCTCCACTTTAAACTTTTCTGTCTTTTTAACAATCTTTGACTTTCTTCGTGAACAATGGTCTTGATGGACTCCCACAGCACAGCAGGTCTTCTACCTTTAGTGTTCAAAGAGTCAAATCTGTTCTTGAGATGTTCTCAAAATCACAGAGCATAGACGCAAGGTTGTAATTTGACTATTGTGGGCTTGTTTTAATTTTCATCGACTTCAACCTGAACTTACACATGAGCAATTGATGATCTGTTCCACAGTCAGCCCCTGGACTGGTTTTAGCTGATGATACTGAGCTTCTCCATCACCTCTTCTCACAGCTTTTATTTCTGAAAATTCCATTAGGAGAAGTCCATATGTATAGTCACCGTTTGTGTTATTGAAATAAGGTTTTTGCTACAAACAATTTGTTGTTTTTTCAAAATTCTCAGGTGCTATCTCCATTCTTGTTTCTATTGTGAAGATCATGTTTTCCAACAACTACTATTCCTTCCTCTTTGTTTCCAACTTTTGCATTCCAGTCTCCAATAATACTCAATGCATCCTGGTAGCATTTCTCCAATTTCTTCATCTCTAGCTTTAGTAGTGATGCATACATTTGGTGCATACATTTGAATAATAATCGTATTGATTGGATTTCTTGTATGTAAAGAGATATTATTTTATCACCGAAAGCATGGTACTAAAGATAGCTCTGAAAAGATACCTTTTGGAAAATGAATGCAAAGCCATTTCTCTTGACTGTGCTGTTCCTGGCATAGTAAACTACATGACTTTTCTGATTCACAATGGCCAATAGGAGTCCACTATAGTTCCCAAAGGCCTAGATTATCAATCTTTATGCAGCCTATTTCATTTTTAGCCATTTCCAATTTTCCCAGATAAATACTTTGAATATTCCAAGTTCTAATTATTAATTACTGTTTGAAATGATTTCCTCTCATTTTTGGTTTTGCCACAGCAGCAAATGAAGGTCCCAATGGCTTTACTCCATTCAATTCACAACGGTCATGTCTGCGTTGAGAAAGCACTACTTCCTCAGTCATATGTGGAGTGCTCAGCTTGTGACACCATGCCTGACAATATTCTGCTTCTGTTCATGAGGTTGTCGGTTGTCAGTAACTGACAATGTTTCACTGCTGTCTGTCGGGTTTTCAGTGATTCATTTCTCTGACACACACAGGCTCTTCTTTCTTCCGCAGCATAGTAGAATGAAATGGACATTGTGTTTGGAATTGGAGAAAGACATTCTTACCAAGAATGAGACTTTGGGCAATTTTCATCTTCTCGCTGAGGCTCAATTTCCTCATGTATATGATTATAATATGATTATAAGTTTGGCACAGAGTTGGCACTTAATATAAGCTGCTTTTCTTAAAAGCCCCAATGACCCTACAGGGCTTTGCAGACAATCATCTTGTAAAAATAGGAAGACACTGGAAGCTGAATTACAATGAACCAAGGTTTCTTATGCTTTGTTTCCCTTCCTTCTGCTAAGCCTCTATCCTACAGACACTGTTTTTTCCAAAAAGGAAAGGCAGTTTGTTGAATTATTTTCTTCATCCGTATTATTTCAGAGAAACAGCTTGAGTGCAAAGAAGAGGTTCATTGTAGAATCATAAAAGACCAAGAGAGAGAGGTTATGATGGGAAAGGGGTCGGCTATAGGAAAAGGAAGGATGAACTTCAGTCTGATTCAGTGGATGAAGGGAATCCACTGTAGACGTTTTAGGAAAGTAGACCTGTAATGGAATGGAATGAAAATGATATTGTGGAGGGCTAACTACAGTCAACAAGGGAAGACCCATACACAGAGATAACCAATAGAGACTTGTATAAAATGGAAGGAATAACAGCTTGATTAAAGGAGATATATAAAGACATGAAGATCGGGGGACAAACAGAATAATCTTCCACTGAGGGAGGAATAAAAAATCAAATGGATTATTATTTCACATACTTGCTTCTAACACAACTCACAGAGATGGACATGAATGAAACAGTCAACAGACATCCTGGTATTTTCTGTTTCTTTTTACCACCAAAAGTTCTCAGTTTTATCTATTATGACTCGCATGAAGGGCCGGGCACAAAAAGGCAGACGTGACAACTTCTTTCTTCCCTCATGTGTCACCAGTCATCTTGACCCCATTATTTTCAGCACGTGGAGTGGCAAAGAAACCAATCAACCAATATAGGTCAGATTGTATTGTATATATGGCTTGGGGGCAAAATAACATTGTCTCTAGTACCCAGGAGCTGAGGTCTGATTAATGGCTTCTATATTCAGTGCAGGCCCATGAGGATAAAGAGGATTTGAAGGGCAGTAAGGCCTGAATGAATTTTGGCTTTGGGATATGCTAGACTTTATTGCTTTTTCACTTCATTTTTTATTTGGGGTATTTTTCTTCTTTTACTTTGTTTTTGTTTTATAAAGAGACACATATGGAGACAGAAATTCAGTATGGTGATACATTATATAAAAGACCCTGATAGAGTTCACTTATCACAAAGCAACCCCAAACCTAAATGGAAAGATCTTTGAAGAGATGTTTTCATTAGCATTTGTACTTGACAAAAATGATCTTTATATTTCTAGGCCTCAAAAAAGTTATCTCTTACACATAAGTGGCCAACTGATTTGGGGTAGCACTTATCACATCACTATTAATGCTGCTGGGTCAGAAGTTAGAGGTATTCGGATAAATCCTAAGCTTCCATATTCTCTTCTCCTTTCTCTCCTCCTGTTTGTTCTTACCATTGTGATTTGATAAGTTCCCTTGAACTTAAAGGGAAGATACTCTGTTTCCTTTCCTCTCTAGTGTGCTCTCATGTGACAATAAAATAGAGTTCTCAAACCAAGGTCAATTGCCACAACAAAGGTGTAAGGAAACATTTAGTCCAAAGGACAAATGGGTCATGTACACCTCAGCCTCCAGGAGTGTGAGAACAGAAGAACTAGACAGGGCCAAGCTACCACTGTGGACCACAGTGAAAGGGTTCCTGTCTAGGAGGCCCTGGTTTGGAGAAAAATGTGGGGTGAAAACCCTCAAAATCATATAAAGAGCAGGCTTACTGGTCTGATAGAATCTGATGGAACCCCTGTAATTATAGACTTTAGACATATTTCAGGCCTGGAACTTAACTCACTCCCATGGGTCAACTTTCAGCCAAATAACAGAAGGTTTGTAAGGTGAGCAGTAACACCAGGATGATATGCATTCCTCAGAACAATCAACCATATGATATCAAAAGAGTAGCAATCACTCAAGAACAATGCAGTAGATTGGATTTTTAACTATGGGGGTGTATATTTTTCTTTCACAATAAGTGGTCTAGAAATAGTTGTCTACATTTTTTTAATTATTGAGAAAGTAGTAATTTTAGATTATATGTAGAATTAAAACAATTAATTAACCTTTATCTTAAGCTTAATTTACTCCTGAGCCCTAAACTTTTGCTTCTTCTGTTTCTTCGGGGAGATCATTGTCTTCTGTGTTACCTCCTTGTCTGGTTTAGGAACAATGTGTTCATATTCAGTCAGGCTCATCTCAGTGTGGCAGGGGGCTCATGGGTGGATTGATCTGACCAGGAGCTCTGTTAAGTCTGGTGGTACATCTTGGGGGATTTGTTCACCTAGATGCTCTCAATGACCAGAGAATCCACATCTAAACCAGTAAGTTGAGCTCTTACTTTCTGTATTTTTAAGTATGTGCAGCAAAAATTCAGCACTCTTTTTGGTACACCAACCCTGGTTCCAACCCCACTGTTCTTCCTAGGTATACCTACCACCTCCACCATTGTAATGTTGGAGGGCCACAAACTGCTTCTACAAAGTGATGTCTTTCAAATATTAGGTGGCTTTCAGACATGCATACCTTTATGGCCTGGGCAGTTTCATGGGAATTCATCAAATGAACCCAAAGATTCAGCCCTGTTGATTTGCCTGATCTTGTGGGGTTTTCTGGGTCAAGTGAGTAGTGAACCATTTTGGTACTAGGTCCTGCAAGACATCATCATCATGAAACTGTGGAAATTGAAAAAATCATTTTATTTGATCTCATATAGCTCTTATGACAATCCATCCATCCATCCATTGTGTCAAGCACATTTGTGCATTTGTTGCTATCATCACTTTTGAAACATTTTCTTTCTATTTGAGTCCTTGGTATCAGCTTCTCATTTCCCCCCTCCCTCCCCCACCCTCACTCCCTCATGAACCCTTGATAATTTATAGATTATTATTATTTTGTCATGTCTTACACTGACTGATGTCTCCCTTCACCCACTTTTCTGTTGTCCATTCCTCTGGGAGGGGGTTATATTTAGATCACTGGGATCAGTTCCCCCTTTCAACCCTCACCTTCCCTTTCCCCTCCTGGTATGGCTACTCTCATTATTGGTCCTGAGCGGTTTATCTGTCCTGGATTCCCTGTGTTTCCAGCTCTTATCTGTACCCATATACATGCTCTGGTCTAGCCAGATTTGTAAGGTAGAATTGGGGTCATGATCATGGGGGGAAGGAAGCTTTAAAGAACTAGAGGAAAGTTGTATTTTTATCATTGCCACACTGAAACCCGACTGGCTCTTCTCCTCCCCACGACCCTTCTGTAAGGCGTTGTCCAGTTGCCTACAGATAGATTTTGGGTCTACACTCCACACTTCCCCTCATTCATAATTATATGATATTTTGTTCTGGGTCTTTGATGCCCGATACCTGATCCCTTCAGCACCTCATGATCACACAAGCTTGTGTGCTTCTACCATGTGGGCTTTGTTGCTTCTCAGCTGGATGGCCGCTTGTTTATCTTCAAGCCTTCAAGACTACTGACACTCTATCTTTTGATAGCCAGGCACCATCAGCTTTCTTAACCACATTTACTTATGCACCCACTTTGTCTTCAATGATCGTGGCGGGATGGTAAGTAAAAGGACAGCCTTGATCAAAGAATAAAGTTTAGAAATGTTAGGAAATAAGGAGGAATAGAAACAGGGAAAATAGTAAGGAACTAAGATAAATAATGTTACATCAAAGGGATTGCAATGAATGAGACAAAATAAAATGTGTATGAATTTGCTGCATGTAAAACTCTCAGTTCTGTAAACATCATTCAATTCACCAAAAATGTTAGTTTTTTTTAAAGAAGATAATTAGAAACCATAAACTCATGGAGGAAATGTGGAGTGTATTCTTACTTTGTGGAAGTTTGAAGCAACGGCACAAATCACACGCAAAAGAACAAACCAAACTCACTACTATTGAGTCAATTCCAACTCCAAAAGTTATATGAAAGTTACAATTTACTTTGTTACTTTCATCCAAATAAAACAGAAAAGTTAAAGAGAGAGAGTTCTCAGCTTTGAAGGAACAAAAAAGTACAGTGGGCATGTTTAAGAATTCACTGAACACCTAGAAAGTTGAGGTTTTATATGTTGATAACAGCTCCAAAATTTAATTCTTCTCTACAGCAAGCCAAAGGTAAATGAGTCAAAGATCATAGTTAAGCACAAACAGTAATATAAATTGACATTTTATGAAATGAATACCGGTTTGAGAGGAAGACATATCTGATCTTAGTGTCTACCTGTGCCATGTCTGCTGTATGTTATGCTTCATTTAAATTCATGTTGTTGTTGTGCCAGTGTATTCCAGACAGGATAAATTCCATTCATTGTTATCTTACTCAAAGAACATCAGATTAAAAGTGACAAAATCTAATACAAGCAAAAATGAGAAATATTATTACAAGAAACCTTGGTCAAGGATGCATCTTTTGACTTGAAACAGACACCAAGTGTGAGAATGTTATTAAAAATCAAGGTAGGGAGTTGTAATCCGTAAAAATGCCTACTATCAAAAATAGAGAGGATGGGCCATTTGGATGGGCTATGAGGCCAATGATATAATTAAAGTATTGATGTGGTAAAGGTAATTTTGGCTTGTCTTCATATTATTTTAAATATTCTTCTTAATTCACAATTTCTGTGTAGTATTTCATATAATTAAATAATTTTGATATTGAGTTCAAGAGATTTATTAATTAAAAACATATAAAAATTAAAATATGACAGTAAAAAGAAAGTGTAACTGCATAAATTCTACCCAACTTTTAAATATATGAAATAATAAATGCCACTTCTATTCTGTGCCAACATACACACACACACAAACACACATACATAGATGCATGTACACATAAAGGTGAGTAGTAGTTTTAAACATCATTTTTGACGTTGTTTTCTATGTGAAGGTATTCTTTCTAAGATATTCACTAGTTACCCATTTCCTTCTTATTCACATCTACACTTGGCGCTTTACTGCATGGACAAACTGAGTCCAACTGTATAAGCATTCTGGAAGAAATCCACACTATGGAGGGACTGGAGAAGAAGCAAGAACCTTGAAGGAAGACATTATACCATAATATACTCGTGTATAAGCTGATTTTTACAGCGCACTGTAGCATCAGTTTTTGTGGTAAAATTAGGTGCCACGGCTGATACTTGGGTCGGCTTATACTCGAGTATATAGGGTGTGTCCTAAGGAAGGTAATATGGTGTGAACATTGAAAGCTTTGAAAATGAAACCTTATCATTGGTTATGCCTACTTTCATCAGACTACTAACTGCTGCAGATCTTATAAAAGGACAATTTGCCTGTAAATGTGCGGTCTTTTATGAAGACAACATTAGGTTTTTGACAGGCTAAAGTTTTTCCTTAGAAATTTTGTACTGCCTCTAAAGAGACATAGATTACAGGGGAAAGGAATTCATAGAATTCCTCAAAGTGGTAGAGAAGAGGGTGTGAAAGGGCATTTTCTATAGGCTACCTCAACAATGTATACAGAATTAATATCACACAAGTCTGGTCTCAAATCCTGAATCTACTACAAACTATCATTGTGACCTTTTGGTGAAGCTTTGTCTGGGTTTTGTTGTTATAAAATTGGTATAATCTAGTTTTGAAATATGGCTATTAATATATGCACAATGTTGCAGATTTGTTATAGCAGTGATCTAAATACAAAAAGTAACCAGGGCTGTATCAGTGACTTAATAGGTGCTCAGGAATAGGTAGCTATTATTTTTATATATGTATATATCATTGCTGGGTTTTTTTTTTGCTTTTTAATTTATTAGGTTTTCTTTAATATTATCATGTTGTAAGCATTTTAACTTTATGTAAATAACTTTGATTAGATTGATAGTAAGACTTCAGGATACTTTCTTGAAGTCAAAATATTGAAAGAATGCCTTTCCTTCCATGACCCCTAATACGTAATATTTCAATTCTCCCATAGAATGTTAGATTATCAGATGTTTAAGTACTCTCAAAGATTATCCACTCCATCCCACTTATGTAGTAGAAGGTGAGATTCAGACCAGGACATGGACTTATCTCAGGACATTCAATGATGGAGCAACTGCAAATTTGAAGTTTCTCTTCTCTGGTTCTCCTCCTAGGCCCTTCTCTGGTTTACTTCTCTTTTCAGGTTTATTTTCTTCTAGTATTTAGATGCTTCGACTTCTCAAAGTTTTGTCGAAGTGTCTCTTATCTTCTCATCCTGTGAATCCTACTTTTTATCAATAATGTATATTTTTGTTTGTTCTGGTGAAGTTGACACAGTTGTTTAGGTTCCCATTCAACAGTTTCTACACAAAGTATTCAGTGCCATTGGGTACATTATTCACAATGTGTGACTATTCTTATTTCTAGTTTTTCTCTTCCCTTTCTTCAGTCAGTTTGTTATTTAGCAACAAGATAACCTCATAGGTTAGTTTTGATTTAAGATTTGAAGAGTATCTCAGAGCAATAATCTCAGATAGTTCTCTGTTCTCAATAACTCCAGTAAGTTTGGGCTTTTGTTTTGCTCTGCGTTTTCTTTTCAGAGATTTGAGGTTTGGTACCACATTGTCCTTGCAATCTACCAGGACCCATCTCTTGGAACAAGACAATCAGTATCAACAATTTCTTTTGTTGTTGGGGTAAATTTTACACAAAGTATTTGCCTACATATCTCCTTTTATGGCTGTAGTTACTACTTTTTGGAGGATGACTTTCAAAGTTACCTTTTCACCCTCAGATATTTTCTTGAATTCCTAATGCCAGCCTACTCAATATCTCTATTTCAGAGCCCTACAGATACCTAAATATGAACATATTCAATGCTGAACTAATCATTCTCCTTTATGCCTTCCTTCCTACAAAATATTACTCTTTTTTCTGTTGAACCCCTTTCCAGTGTATGACACCGATGTTAGCCCAATTGACTAAGCCGAAAACCTGGAGTCATTACTTATCCCTTACTCCCATTAATATAATTAATTACTCAAATCATGGGGTCCTAGACCAGACATTATTGTCTCTTACCTGTTCTACTGCAATTGTATTCTAATTGGTCTCCTGATTTACAATAATATACACCCTATATATCCTCTGTGCTACAATTAGAATGGATTATTCAAATATATAAAACAGTGGTTATTAATCTGTTTAAAGTACTTCATTAACTCCCTGCTGCTCACAGGCTAAGATATCTACTCTTTATGACTGGCAAAGCCATAAGTGATCCACTTATATTTTTTCTAGCTTTTTATCCCTTCTTGATCATTCAGTCTCAATTCTATGTACCATTCAAACTTATTACCTGCTATGCCTATAGAACAATTTACAGTTTCCAGTAAACATTTGGTGTTAATAAAGGGCCAATTGAGGAAAGCAACAAACCAGATATACAAGGGTAACTCAAAAAGTATTGCTTCTATGTTTCCAGCTCATTCACACATTAATTTACTCCAAACAAAACGTGTAAAAACCATGTCTGCTCCATCAGTGGATGGCTGCAGGCCTGTTAGGGTGTCGTTCACCAAAAAAGGCTGTTCAAAATGATGGCTTCCAAAGCATTTTCTGAGGTCAGCTCAGAAGGTTGCGGAGACTGCTTTCTGGGACTCTAACTAAAGGGGGGTAATCTTGATAGATTTTTATCAAATGAAACAGACATGAGGATGTTCATGAGGGCTTATTAGAAAGAAGTATTAAGGGAAAAAATCATAACTGCATTGGTGAGAAGGCGGCCAGGAAAGTTGCATCCAGGAATTCTTTTTCCATCATGAAATGCACATGCTCATTCTTCCAATTGCAAGGACTGTCCTACAGAGATTTTGCTGGGAAACCTTACCCCGATCACTCTATATCACTAATTTTGTCCTTTCAGATTACTTTTTTTTTAACCTAAACTCAAAGAAAATTGAAAAGGAACACAACATTTGAGTTCAAAGATGCCCAAACTGCCTTTTTGACATGGTGTAAATCAAAGAGTGTGGAATTTTTTATGTGGGATGGTTTAGAGAGATGAAAAAAAAAAAACACATTCAAAAGTGTATGATCTGAGATAGAGGATATATTAAGAAATAATTGCATCATATTCTGTTACTTTTGCTTAATAAAGATTTATGTGTTTTTATAGCCATGGTTTTTGAGATATATTTGATCTTTGTATAGGTGTACTGATATTCAAAATATTTTCTTTGGCTATGAGCGGTTTATCTCTCCTGGATTCCCTGAGTTGTGCGATCTTATCTGTAGCAGTGTACATGCTAATCTGATTTGTAAGGAAGAATTTAGGTCATGATAGTGGGGGAAAGGAAGCACCAAAGAACTAGAGGAAAGTTGTGTGTTTCATCAGTGCTATACTGCCCCCTGGCTGGCTCATCTCTTCCCTGTGACCCCTTTGTGAGGGGATGGGGGAGAGTGGGGAGAGAAAGGGGAAATTGATCACAAGGATCAATCTATAACCCCCTCCCAGGGGGACAAATAAAAGAAAAGTGGGTGAGGGATGATGGAGGATGAAGTAAGATATGAAAATAATACTTTATAACTTATCAATGGCTTTTGAGTGGCTGGGTGAGAGAGGGAGGGAAAAGAAATAGGGAACTGATATCAGGGGCTCAAGAGGGAAGAGAATGCTTTGAAAATGGATGATGGCGGCATATGTGCAAATGTGCTTGACACACTGGATGAATGTATGGATTGTGATAAGAGATGTAAGAGTCCACAATAAAAGTAAGAAAAAAGAAAGAGTTTGCTTATACCCAATTTAACTAAGCAATATGTTTCCCAGAATATGTATAATTAATGTCAAATAGAAATTCTTTTGTTATTTAAAAATGTTAATGTAACAAAATAGCTGCTTTTGAGGCAAATCAATAAACAAAAAATCTTATTCATTTATATATATATATTGGTTATAGAATCCTGTTAGTTATACAGGGCAGGCTTACTATTTTATATTTTGATTGTTTTCTACTGTGCTCCATGTCCGTGATATTGCTATTTCTTAAGTAGCATATTTCAATACAGAAATAGTTCTCTACCTTAGATCACCTGTTTAAGACTGTGCCTTGTATTTATAAATTTAGTTCAACAATAATGAAGGGTTGGCCTAGATCCAGGGGATAAAATACGCCCATCACTTTGATATAATTTCATTGACCTTATTATTTTCAATGCCTTGTGGTCTAGCATCATGTGAAATTTTGCATTTAATACTGAAATAAAATTATTTTTGATTTGAACAAATCTGTTACTCAAACTGTCCCACTCTGTGATCCTAAGAGAATCTTGAGATTCTGTACTCTGAATAATTCTGTTCAGGGATTTCTGTGCCTAGTAACCAGGTCTGTGGATTGCGCTTTCTTTTGAAACTTGCAGCTAAGAAGGCGTGTGAGCCTTAATGACGTCTCCCCTCCAATTGTAGGAGTTTAAAGAGCTCAGAAATTACTGACTGATGGTATACTATTAAGCTTTTTTGTAGGTTGAAAATATAAAAAGGAACCGACTTTTAAAGAGCATTTCATTTTTCTTTTCTTTTCTTTTACTTTTCATTTCACAGTCCACAACTTGCCACCACGATGTGTATGACAGTGCAAGCCACCCACTGCAGTGCCTTTCCACTCACCACCTTTCCATTCTTATGGAGTGCATTTTACATAGGACATTCACCTCTCCAATGCTTCCAGCTTCCTTGCCTTTACTGTATGTATGTATGTATATATGTATGTATGTATGTATGTAT
>NW_022111327.1:17070019-17148811 GCF_000313985.2 Echinops telfairi | reverse complement strand
TATATATATATATAGTGTATGTGTGTGTGTGTGTGTGTGTGTTCGGAGCTGGGGAAATAAACCAGTGGATTCCTGGGACTAATAGGAATTTGCAAGCTAAGGAAGAATCTTCTCCCATCTCATTCTCACATACAAACCAAAATCCACTACCATGGAGGCATCTCTGACTCCTAGGGTCCTTATAGGGCAGAGAACTGCTTCCTGGGATTCCAAATCTGCAAATGTTTTCAGAAGCAGACTGCCACATCTTTCTCTTACAGCTTGCACACGAAGACAACGTAAAATCCATGGTTGTAAGAGCTCTATTTTAGCAGCTGTACTGAGGCTGGAATATAATACTTTGTCTTTTGATCTCCCTCTGGACCCAATGTGAACTTATTCTAAAATGTTAATGTTCTCTACTTTTTCTTCAGTCTTTACCTGTTTTATATGGTCAGTACTGCTGGGTTTGCTCTTGTTTTGTATGTTTACATATTTATGGAAACCAGGATAGGGGGGGGTGTTACAAAGTCAGGAGCTGTATTGATGATTGCCTGGGGGCATGGAAGGGAGTTGGGGGACATAGGGAGTGATTGTCAGTGGGTGCAAGAAGGAAGAAGTGCTCCAAAGTTGGTTGTGGGGATAATTGTTCAACCCTTCTTGATATGACTGAATGATTGAATTGTACGATAAGTTCATTATAGCTCAATAACATTTTAAAAATAAAAGAACTACCTTCCTCCAAGACAAAGAGCTGTCAGGCAGCTTAGAGAACATTCAGATTCTATGTGGGGTGAGAGTCCGAAATGTGAAGCGATTTATATAAGACAAAGCTCAACTCTATCAGTGGTTTTCATACAGATTATAAATGCATTAAGTTAACATGGTGAATGTATGTTTTTTTTCTGGTCAATAAACCTTCCTGAGGAGGAGCATGAAGTACTTACATGAAGTGGATAAAACATCTGTAAAGAGTATGAGCACTCCCTTCCCTTTCAAAGTGTGGGTTGAGCAAAGGGAAGGGGATAAAATCCCTCCACTCTTGATGACCCTGTTACAGCACCCACACTTGACTTACACTTGCTTTGGGACTGTCATGAGTCCTGTTACAAATGGTGACCATTACTCTTGGAATTTTCCAGAAATCTCATAGAGCTTTGATCTAAACAATAAAGGGATAAATCTATAAGCCAGGTTACTTTTATTCAGATTTGCCTAGGACAGTTTCAATTTATGCTTTCTAAGCACCACATCTAGCTAGTGACTCCTTTCCCTCTCAAAATTGTTCCAATTTGGACAGAAACGATATGGTTGCCCGATGTTTAAATGCAGACTGGGGTGAGATAGAGAAGCCTTGACTAAGTTAACATCTCTCTAATACTCTAGAACAGGTGGCAGATCTAATTAGTGTGCAAAGCATCAAGAAACCATTTATTATTATTTCCATCATCATAATGCACTTTATGCACATCTAATATCCATTCATTGATATCTCTCAGAGTGCTTTATGAAGCCTGACATTTTTGGTAACATTTCTGTTATTACGCTGAGACTAGCAATGACGTCTGTAGCAGAAAGGTTAAATGATCTGTGCAAGGTCACACATCACGGTAGTTAGCAGCAATCTTAGAAATGGTATGGGCATTATAAATACTTAAGATGGTAATAGTCCTTCCCTTTGCAAAATTCTTTCTTTCATTTTTTGAATGAATGTTTTCCATTTTGACCGATAGTTTAAAATTTTAAATTCTTTTGATGGAACATAAGCATATTTTTTTAATTAAAACATTTTGTTGTTAATTAGGTGGAGGTTTACAGAGCAGATCATCAGTTTTACATTCATCATCTCATCAAATCTCCCAATGCGTTGCCCGATTTCCATCATTGTTTTTGTCCACTGCCTTCTTGTTGAATATTGTCTTCCTCCTTGACCCAAATTAGCACTGATCTTTGCTCTAGCCTGCTACTTTCCTCTCTCTCTACCCCTTCCACCACTCAACTGGTAAACATCAAATTAGGCTTCTTTTAGTTTAAAAACCTTTTCTTGACACTTTGTAATAATGATTTCACACAGTATATGTCTTTTTTTGCTTGACTAATTTCAGTCAACATGATTCCCTCTGGCTTTCTCATATGAAGTGCTAGCAGATTCGTCATTATTCTTAGGTGCATGTAGTATTCCATTGTGTGTATATATGAAAGTTTACTTATCCATTCTACCACTGATGGCATTTAGGTTGCATCCATGCAAAAGTATTTCTTATAACAACTCTGCTTTTTATCTGCCTTTGGCTCCCCTTAGACACCCCCTTGTTAATTTATGGTTGAGAGCCTTATCAATCATCTCCTTGAAGCATAAAGATCTTCTGTTAATATTGTCATTGATATGGTACTAATTTTAAAGCCCTGTTGAGAAAGGGTATTGGGTCAGTGAAGGCAAATTACATATCATAATACCAGAATTATTCACTTGTACAGAATAAACCCTTACATGGTTGGATGCTATTTACACTAACAATGGGAGTTGGTTTTCAGGCAAATTTTACAATGATATTCACTGACAATATCTATAACACGGCTGTCGGAATACTCTATACAGCAAATAAGGCATTGATGTATCAGTCAATGTTTGTCCGCCTACCTATAGTCCAATATTCTTGGTATAGTTGTCTTCTGCTTCTTCAAACACCATGCATTTTCAGTCTTAAGTCCTCAGGTTACAGGTGTTTTTGAGGTAAAGTCCAGTTCACCTACTGAACTTTCCACATCAGATCTTTCAAGTGTGGCCTCTGTCTTCAAGATCCAGGATTTAATGTCCCAGTGGTCTATGGCTCTTGGCTTGGGTCCTCAGATCCAGGGATGAATTTTTGGCTTGCTCTACATCCTAGTTCCAATTTTAAAACAATTAGTTCATACATTGTGGTTCTGCTCGATACTCACTCACAGAAGGGGAGCACAGAATATATAGCAAAGTGTGGGGAAGTAATTGGATGGTGCCAGCTATCAGATAAAATAACATCTGGGGCCTTAAAACCTTTTCTACAAATAAGCATACATCCAAGAGAGATGTCAACTAAATCTAAATGGAAGAAGCACACCAACACCAGGGACCTAAGGAATGCAAATCATATAGTCCGAAGGCCAAGGAGGACATAGTATCTGTGAGATTCCGGTTTGCAGAAGGCTATGTATGACAGTGGAAGTCCAAGCTACATTTGTGAGATCTACACGGGAAACAAACCTCCAGTGATTTCCCTTCTCCATAATAGAGGGAGGGGAAGAAACCAGTTATCAGAGGACATTGGAAATATGACTATGGGAAATCAAAGTGATAAACCTGACTTGAACAGTTAAAATCTCATCAGTTGATCCTCTTCTGATGCACATTGGAACTGATCTGGTATTCAACATTTTCTGTTTTTTTGCCCATTAGTTTTTAAAATCTCTGATGTATTTTTAAAATCATTTTATTAGGGCCTCATACAACTCTTATCACAATCCATACACACATCAATTGTGTAAAGCGCATTTGTACATTCATTGCCCTCATCATTCTCAAAACATTTCCTCTCCACTTAAACCCCAGGCAGTAGGTCCTCATTTCACCCCTCCCTCCCCGCTGCCCCCTCCCTCATGAGCCCTTGATAATTTATAAATTGTTATTTTGTCATATCTTGCCCTGTCCGACGTCTCCCTTCACCCACTTTTCAGTTGTCTGTCCCCCAGGGAGGAGGTCACATATAGTTCCTTGTTATTGGTTCCCTCTTTCCTATCCATTCTCCCTCTACCCTCCCTGTATCGCCACTCATACCACTGGTCCTATAGGGCTCATCCGCCCTGGATTCCCTGTATTTCTAGTTCCTATCTGTACCAGTGTACGTCCTCTGGTCTAGCCAGATTTGCAAGGTAGAATTCGTATCATGATAGTGGGAGCGGGGAGAAAACATTTAGGAACTAGAGGAAAGTTGTATTTTTCATCGTTGCTACATCACACCCTGACTGGCTCATCTCCTCCCTGAGACCCCTCTGCAAGGGGATCTCCAGTGGCCTACTAATGGGCTTTGGGTCTCCACTCCGCACTTCCCCCATCATTCACTATGGTAAGATTTTTTGTTCTGATGATGCCTTATACCTGATCCCTTTGACACCTCGTGGTTGCATAGGCTGGTGTGCTTCTTCCATGTGGGCTTTGTTGCTTCTAAGCTTGATGGCCACTTGATTACCTTCAAGCCTTTAAGACCCCAGACGTTATACTTTTTGGGTTTTTGGATGGGTATTTATTTGATTTATATGATGGGTATTTATCTAGTAGGTTATCTCTGATGTATTTTGCCATTTGGGTAGCACTGTATAATTCTTGTTGTATATTTTTCTGTTTTTCGGTATATGAAACCCAGGACTGATGAACCTATGGAGACCATAATTTGAATAAGGGTTCCTGAGGCATGCAATGGGAGAGGTGGGGGCAAAAGGGGGCTGATATCAAGGAGTTCAAGAAGGAAGAGAATGCTTGGAAACTGATTGTGGTAGCTATTGTACAATATCGCTTGATGTGACTGAGCCATGGAATGGTATGATATGTGTATTAGCTCCTCAAAAATGGCTTTGAAACAAATAAATAAATAATGAAATTTTATAAACTCTGTGAGCTTGGTTAGCTTTATTTTAATTATGAACACTATATTTTAAAAGTGTGCGTTATGTATTGGGCTGCTTACTGCTAGTCAGCAGTTTGAATGCACTAGCTCCTACATGTAAGATGGATGGTGTTAGTGGTAGAATAAGGTTTTCGGTGTCTCTAAAGCTTTATAGGCTAGGAAATTCAAAGGGGAAGTTTCTACTCCATCTTTTCAATGGCAGTGGCTGGGAATAAATATTGGTAAATATTGTCTGTCAAAATAATGAAAATCTGCTGACTGAATACAGTCTCTTTTAGTAAGTGAAGTGCCTATCCAGGGACTTTCTTGTGAAGGCTCCTTTAGATCATGTTTGTACATGCACAGTTTCATTCCAAACTAAACATAGTTACACATGCCTCTGGGATCGTGGATGCCTGCTGAGAAGTTCTCTCAGTAATGCAGTTGTTTGTCTTAGTCTCATTAGGGTGCCTTCAAAAAGTAAGGTCAAAAAAAAAAAAGCCAGTGACTTTGAAGCAGATTTGCTGGACCAGTTGAATTCAAGGCAAGGCTTATGGTGATTTTTCTTTGTGACCCCAAAGGAGTCTTCTTGATAGATTTTCACAGACTGTGCA
The DNA here is from genome assembly GCF_000313985.2 of Echinops telfairi. Taxonomy (NCBI): domain Eukaryota; kingdom Metazoa; phylum Chordata; class Mammalia; order Afrosoricida; family Tenrecidae; genus Echinops; species Echinops telfairi. Next base: position 17,143,581 of record NW_022111327.1, on the reverse strand, counting down.
GGATGACAATGGGGACTTATTTGACAGAAATTTTATGAAAATTAGAAATGACTTTGGTAAGAAAAGGGCCAGGAAAGTCATGCCAAGTCATAGCAATGTACTTGCTTATTATTGTAGAGTAAGGAGGGCTGCCCTATGAAAATTTTGTTGGGGAAACTCACCCCATCCATCCTACAGGCCTGATTTTGTCCACTCAGGCTATGTTTTTTATCCTAAACTCAAAGAACATTGAAAAGGAAGACAATTTCAGTCCCTGAAGGATACCCAAATTGCTGTTTTGACATGGTCTGTAAATTGCAGAGTGCAGAATTCCTCAGGATAAAGATTAGAGAGATGAAATCACTGACTTCAGAAATATATAGACTTAGTGTGGGATCTGCTGAGAAAAAATAGCTTCACATTTTGACATTTTGTTTAATAAAACTTCTGTGAGTTTGTAGCAATACTTTTTAACTTATTGTATACTAGAATTCCCTCTTTTTAAATGAAATACAAAGGACATCTTTCCATCCTTATTTCGGTAAAATAACATTACTCATTGTTTGTGGAGAGAATAAGTAGATAATAACAGGTAGAGCATTTAGAACACTCCATGGTGTATAATAACCATCTGATCCATTTTTGCCTATTATCATCATTGTCTTTGACATTTTCTCTTTCATTATAGCATTGGATTCTTTTGATTAAAAATGCCACCTTGAAATAGCTGAGTCCCTTCTCTCCTACTCCTGATTTTTGTTCTTAGTCATTCCTTCCCTTACTATACCTATCACTAACATACTGGTGTTCCTCAAAATGTCATCCTTTGATTACTGTTATTCTTTTTCTCATTATAAGCATCTTCTCAGTGATATAATCTGCATAAAAAATTCTTGTACATACCCATTTTGATTCAGTCAAAGGAAAAATGTAAGCACAATTAACTACTGAAGATATTAATATATTCACATATGAAAATAAAAATGGAAATATTAGCTACTATTTAGATCCAACAGTGTGTGATAATATAATACATCAAGAACAAGGCTTTGTTTTAAAACAAGGTATGCAAGAACAGAAACTGCAGAAACTATCAATGTGAATCTAAGCATCAAGAAGAAAATTCATACGATGGAGTTAACAGGTAAGAAAGAAAATGCATTGTCATTTCAATGTGAATTACAAGTGATTAAAAAGAAAGTCAGAACACTAGGATACCCAAACTCAGAAAACAAACTCACTGCCATAGAGTTACATTGACTGTGACCGTGTAGGACTGCTGACTGCATGATTAGCAGCTCAATGCATCATCCACTGTGCCACCAGAGCTCACCCGAAAACTGGAATAGAAAGAATATTCACTTTAAAATTATATAACAATCATATTCAAGTGTATCATTTTTCTATTTCCTTTAAATCAAGAACAAGACAAGGGTTTCTTGCATCACCAATACTGTTCTTCAGAGTACAAGTATCCTATTCAAGGCTGAGTTCATGACATCAATACACATTAACATACTATACATACTTATACTAGACAATAGACACACCAACAACCCACTTATTTTCCAAATTATACTGATGGGGAGAATCACTTAGGGAAGTTCCCATGAAAATTTAGATTCAGCTGGGGTCTAACGGATCTATTTTGAAATAAAATCCCAATGGACTTCTTGTAGTTATGCATGGTAGGGGAATACTGCAAATTTTCCAAACTAGACTCATCTTTCTATCTTACTTCTCTTGAAACTTCACATCCAATTAATTTCAAAGTTATGTTTATAGTTCATCTCCTAAATATTCTCCAAATTCATCTATATTTTCCGTATCATCATTTTCATAATTCAGGCTGCTGTTTCGCACCATCTCTATAACATAATTGGTTTATTTTGTTCATTCTGATTTTAGGCTTACCTCACTCCAATCATTATAATGTAGTCAACGTAATTTCATAAAAATTATTTTGACAAGATTCTTCTCTTGTGATATAGCCTCCAGCTACACCCAATCATCTACAGGCAAAGTACAAATATTAAGGCATTTGACATCCTCTGCCCTTTCTCAGTTTTCAATTTATGCTCCAATAATTCCAAATTTCTTATTGTTGTCCACACATACACATATATTTTGTTTTTTTGCCCCTTTGTTCATTATGTACCTTCTTTCTCCAAACTTCTCTTTATGTAGCCAACTACAATTTATCCTATATGACCCCCAGGCTCAGGCGGGTGGCTGTACATTGTGCTTTCGTAGTATGTTTTCTGATCTGATTGTGCATGTGGTTACCATGAGTCAGGGGCAAACTTGATGACAGTTAGCAGTAACAAAATCATTATCACAATTTCTACAAACTCTCTGAGGACAGGTGGTCATCTTAAGTGTTTTACTCCTCTCTACATCTCCAAATTCTTCAGGATTTCTAGAAAAGCACATTTTAAAAACCAAAACCAAATTAAGAAAAAATCAAATTCATTGCTATTGTGTCAATTTTGACTCCGGTGTCTCCTAACCAAATAACTGGTGGTTCAAACTCATCCAGCAGTTCTGTGGAAGAAAAGCCTGTTGATCTGCCTCGGTAAACGTTACAGCCAAAAAGAGCCCATGGAGCTCAGTTCTACTCTGTAACACATGGTGTCACCATGAACCCATAGTAAATGTCCAACAGATAATTGATGCATGAATACAAATTTTATTTTGTATTACAAATAAAATGTATTACCTTGTGAACTTCAGCTATCTGAGCTGTAGAATTTTAAAATTATTAATTCATAATATGGTTATTGTTTTTATTTATAAAAACCTAGAATGAGCTGTGCACTATAGGATTACATGCACATTGTATCATTTGGTTAGACAGGAGATATGAAAAAGATTGTCTCCCTTCAAAGTTTGTCACACCTTTCACCAATTTTAAAGTAAAACTGTTTATCTTTTTCTAAAATATATACACATATGTATTTAAATCAAAGTGATTGAGTCAGAAATTGCCCTTCAATTCAAAATGCCATGATCATGTTACCAGTTGGAAAAAATTATTTAAAATCTATGTCAGCTTTAGTCTATACAGTTTTGCAAAAAGAACTAATTAAAATAAAGCAAAGTTATTTGCTATGCGGCAAATAAATAAAGGCATGAGGAATGAATAAAGCATTAGAAGTTGAATGTTCTTGGCTTTGTCAAAAAATGTTTGGCTTGCATTTTTTCACATCAGTAGCTAATTTAGATGAAAATAGTGAACACTTCATTGGCATTCACTACTCATATTTATAGGTGATGAGTCCACTTTGTGTCATTTTTGAAGTCAAATTGGAGTTCAAATCCCTTAAGGCCAGAATCAGAGTTGTGGGGGGACTTGGTTGAAACCATAAAGTCATGGGTCTTGAATCCTTTGCTAATCTGTTGCTACCATAAGAAATTAGTTACCCCTTTCTGGTTGTTCTTCAGTCTTAACATGGCGATGATTAGAATCCATTAACTTCAGTCTGCAACCATTCATAAACATGAACTAGAATCTGATTCCAGCACTGAAATCTTCTCTAGTACATGTATGAGTATATTCAAAGTGCTACAGAACATTTCAGGTCATAAAGCATAGATTCGAGGTATTATAATTGATGTGTAAAATAAGTTAATTGACTCTAGTGACTGGAAATCTGGGAAAAATACTCAAGAATTCCATCTTAATTTATGCTTTTGCAAAAGTCCATAAATCACTATAGAAAAAAATCCCATAAAATACCAGAACTTGATTGCAATAATAGTATGATCTCATTTCAGAATTGACAATAACTTTAAGTAATGGTTTATGAATTATTCTGATGTTTGAGCCTATGAATCCTTATATAGCAGATCTTGGTAAACCATCTTGGTCTTGGTAAACCACTAATTCACAATATTGTTATTAATTATGAATGATCTCTAGGTAGAAACAAGTGTATCTATATATAATAAACATTTAATCTTATGTAGTAAAGGATCAGTTTCAAATTTCAATGAAGATTTGCTAAGGCAAAGATTGAATCTATTCAAATTGAGTTAAAAGGTTTAAATAGAATAATATATGTATATTCTATCAATACAGATTTATAATAAAATACATGTAACAAACTAAAGGTTTAAGAACAGTGGTTTGAGACTTTACCCTACTTCCAAACTTGCATGTTAACCTACCATAATTTCACAATTGCTGACTGAAGACATGAGATTGATGAGTTAAAGGCATAGGGAGAAAACTACTATAAACAAACATTCCTGGGGTGAGGACCAGGTAATATGGCAGGAACCAGACTAAATACAGGGATACATATGGTAGACAACTAAAAAGGAGGTGAGGAAAGGAAAAATAATAATTATAATAAAGAAATGGGTAGCGGGGGCACAGGCTACTAACCCACCCAAGGGGAGGGTATTGTTTATATCTCAACAAGGAAAGAGGGACCAGACTTCAACCCACTGTTGCAAGATGTGAATGCAACATGCTGGCGTGGAGTAGGGAGCCAGTGGAGAAGTCTGGGGGGCCGGCCCCAATCCAAACTACAACATGGACACCTGCCCCTCTCCCCAGAAAAATTTATTTCAAAGGACAGCATTGAATCTGCAGCTCCGGGAGAGGGACATATCTGATCAGAGCACATGGGAGCAGATGAAGGGGGAGGAGGAGAGAGTGGAGCACATCCTGGCCTGCTAGATCTTGCGGACCATGATCCCAATTAGAGCAGCCAGTCCACAGGACTACATGACCAGCCCCACTATGAGACATGATGCCCCTCACTGATCCATGGCCATGCGGGGAACAGCACCAGAGACACAGTGTGGGAATTGCGCCCTATCTGATCCCGCCACACCAAGGCAAAGCACTGGGGTGGGGGTGCGGGTGCAGCAGAACAGCAAGGGAATGGAGCAGTGAGGTCCTCAGGGAATGCTGAAGGTGTACTTTGGGGCCAGGGCGTGGTGCCTCAACAGACTGGACTGAAAAACACTCCTAAAGGCCAACAAACAGTCCTTGAACTAACTACAAGCTTTTCTTTCTTGTTGTGTTTTGCTTTGGTTTTTTTGTCATTGGTTTGTTGTTGTTCTTTTGTTGTATATTGTGCTTGGTTTTGCTCTGTCTTGTTTTTGTGCCTGTTATTATCTCCTTAGGACTGTCTAAATAAGATAGGCTGGATGAACAATCAGGAGGAGAAAACAACAGGACCGACAGCTCCGGAAGGACATGGGAGAGGGGGAGGTGGGGGGAAAGGAAGTGGTGTTAACAAACCCAGGGACAAGGGAACAACAAGTGATCCGAATCAGTGTTGAGGAGGGTGTGAGAGGCCTGGTAGGATGTGATCAAGGGTCATGTAACCAAGAGGAATTGCTGAAACCCAGGTGGGAACTGAGCATGATAGTGGGACAGGAGGAAAGTCAAACGAAATGGAGGAAAGAGCTGGGAGGCAAAGGGCATTCATAGAGGTCTAGATAAAGACATGTACATATGCAAATATATTTATACATGAGAATGGGGAAATAGATCTATGTGCATATATTTATAGGTTTCGTATTAAGGTAGCAGAAGGACATTGGCCCTCCACTCAAGTACTCCCTCAATGCAAGAATACTTTCTTCTATTAAATTGGCATTCTATGATGCTCACTTTCCCAACACAACTGCTGAAGACAAAGCGAGTGAATAAGCAAGTGTGATGAAGAAAGCTGATGGTGCCTGGGTATCAAAAGATATAGCATCTGGTGTCTTAAAGGCTTGAAGGTAAACAAGCGGCCATCTAGCTTAGAAGCAACAAAGCCCACATGGAAGAAGCACACCAGCCTGTGTGATTACGAGGTGCCGATGGGATCAGTCATCAGGTATCAAAGAACAAAAAATCTTATCCTTGTTTACTCACCTCCATGATATGATCACTGAAGACAAATGGGTGCATAAGCAAATGTGGCGAAGAAAGCTGATGGTGCCCAGCTATCAAAAGATATAGCGTCTGGGGTCTTAAAGGCTTGAAGGTAAACAAGTGGTCATCTAGCTCAGAAGCAACAAAGCCCACATGGAAGAAGCACACCAGCCTGTGTGTTCATGAGGTGTCAAAGGGATCAGGTATCAGGCATCATCAGAACAAAAAAATCTTATCATAGTGAGTGAGGTGGGGAGTGTGGAGTGGAGACCCAAAGCCCATTTGTAGGCCACTGGACATCCCCTTACAGAAGGGTCTCGGGAGGAGACGAGCCAGTTAGGGTGTGATGTAGCAACGATGAAACATACAACTTTCCTCTAGTTCCTAAATGCTTCTTACTCCCCTACTATCATGATCCCAATTCTACCTTGCAAGTCTGGCTAGACCAGAGGATGTGCACTGGTACAGATAGGAACTGGAAACGCAGGAAATCCAGGGCAAATGGTCCCTTTCAGGACCAGTGGTGTGAGTGGCGATACTGGGAGGGCAGAGGGAGGGTGGGTTGGAAAGAGGAAACCGATAACAAGGATCTATATGTGACCTCCTCCCTGGGGGATGGACAACAGAAAAGTGGGTGATGGGAGACGTCGAACAGGGCAAGATATGACCAAATAATAATTTATAAGTTATCAAGGGTTCATGAGGGAGGCGGGATGGGGGAGAGAGGGGAAGAAATGAGGAGCTGATGCCAGGGGCTTAGGTGAAGAGCAAATGTTTTGAGAGTGATGAGGGTAATGAATGTACAAATGTGCTTTACACAATTGATGTATGTATGGATTATGATAAGAGTTGTATGTGCCCCCAATAAAATGATTAAAAATCAAGGTAAAATATTTGATTGCTACTGGTCCAGCAAGGGACAAGAGCCTCTCATTCATATCAGTTTTCCTTCCCACTTCCCAAGTACCACATGGGGAACACAGAGTAGCCCACATGAATATTGCACATGTACTGGGTTTGTGTCATACTCAAGAAGCCATAAGCTTGTTGTTGTTGTTAGGTATCATTGATTCAGTTCTGACTCACTGATGTGGACAACCTATTTCTTCTTTGTAGTCTGTTTTCACTCTGGAAGTTCTGCTGAAATTTGTTCACTTTGGGTGCCACTGTTGGCATTTGAAAAACCAGTGACAGTTTCCAGCATTACATTCACATACATGTCACCACAGTACAACAAAATGACAGACAAGTGGTGGAACCCTATGCTGAGCACATGTCAATTGTTTATAATGAACCTCAAGCAAACCTTCCCCACCTATGCCTTGAGCAGGCATGGCTTCTGAGGAAGAATGTTTTTTATACTGGACAGTAAACATACCTGGAGGAAAACCCTACCACGATATTGTCAGGCAGATCACTATAGGTCTTCGGAAGGATATTCTAGGACAAAGTTTGCCTGTGTCTCAATCTGCAAGACATGTGGAAATGCAATAGATTCATAACTAATTCTTAACATTAATTCTTAATGAATTGCTATTTAAAAAAAGTTTAATGTACACAAATAACTTGGTTCTTAGCAAATGATACTACCTAAATATTTTTACTAAGTATGTAGGCTCCTGTTGCCTTAGATAATCTGCTTTGTCAGTTACATTTTAACTGGTGGGTCCCTGGAATATTTACATACAGTACTTGGGTTGCCTTTGGAAGGTCATATAATGCTCCTGAAGGCACAATATGGCTAATGGCTTATATTAGTGGCTCTGCATGGGCCATTCACTTTCATTCTGATGATGCAGCTCTATCATGGTTTCACTGAATGATTTTGAAATCCTTAGTCTAGTTGCTTCTTTCAAAGGTCATGTTTACACCTCAGCTGACATTTTGAGAGGGCATACTTTTTGGTATATGGTTCAAGACATTAATTTCTTGATAGACAAACTGCTTGCCTAATGTAAAATTTGACATTAAAAAAAACTAGTTTGGTTCTGCTAGATTAAAGGCAGTTTGGGATGCAAAGGCATTTTAATGGGTTTTAAGAAATTCAGTTTGGCTTAGGCCACATAGTCAACACACTTTGTATTTACTTAAGGATACAGAGGCACTTCATACTTTATAAATGATCATTTCGTTATTTTCATATGCCATTTTCTCTCTTGCCATTGTGACTTGGTTCACGCTCCTTCTTATTGTCGTTCTTCACCTGTTTTGTTTTTTCAGCAGCAGGGTGGGGCCAACTTCAATTTATGTTTCTGCTTCCAAGCTTCGGGGTGACTTCCTCCAGTCAGTCTCTTCTATTCCTCCAAATCTGGAATAAGTTTCCTGACAACGTAACGTCATAGACAACTAAGTTTGCTTTTTCTTCTTCTCCAGTGTTTGCTTTTACAGTTGCTCTTACCATGCTCTCCAATACAGTTTGGTTTACTTGTCTGAATTCCCTATTCTTCTGTGCGATCCACGAGAGCATGGTGTATGGCCATCTTATTTCTATAGCAAGTAGTATCTGACATATATACCGTACTAAACAAAATGTTGCTCAGTTGAATTAAATAGAAATGAAATTATAAAGATACTTTTGGGGGAATGTAAATATAAATATATATATATATATATATAAATATATTAATATATATATATATATTTCAGTGATCCCAGTATCAGAAATGTACGTATGGAAAGAACATAAATCAGTGGTTAATACATCACTGCAGGATCTTTTAAAGCATGTTATAAGGTCCCCAAATAGAGGAGTGCTGTCTAATAAGTGAATGGTTTTCAGTTCCAATCCATCAGCTATTCCTTGGGAGAAACGTGACGTTCTGCCTTCAGAAACCCTATGGAGTAGTTCTACTCTTTTCTACAGGGACACTATTGAGTTGGAATCAATTCCACAACAACACATTTGATTAGTGGGTTCAGGTCCCAAATAGTCTAACTTTTAAAAGAAATTTTACAATTTTGCATTTACCTTATTTCTCTAAAAATAATTCCTTTAGTTAAGATTGAAAATGATTTTTCTGCAGTCATTATTCATACTTGGAAATCCTTCCTAAGTGAAAAACCTGAATCATAAAATTCCTTAATTTAATAGTTTATGGAAATTATATGTGATAATTAATGAAGGTGATTTATCTCTATACTTGTGGACATTTAATTAAACATTTACTTATCTTGTGTTGTCTTTTTTCTTTCTTGGTGTATATATTTATCTCTATATCTATCTATCTATCTATCTATCTATCTATCTATCTATCTATCTATCTATCTAATCTATCATCTATGATCTAGATATTTTTGGTAGAATTCCCCTGTGTAACTGTCTGGTCCCGGGCACATTTTTGTTGGTAGTTTCTTAATGACCTGCTCTATTTCTTCATTTGGCATGGGTCTATTGAGTTTTTCTATATCGGTCTGCAGTCTGCATTCATTTGTGGGGGTGATGGGTTTCTAGATAGCTGTCCATTTCATCTAAATTGTCTAAATTGAGTACAGTTGTTCAGATTAGTGTGTTGTTATTCTTTTTACTTCACTTGCCTCTGTTGTAATTTCACTGTTTTCATTTCTTAATCTGGGCATTTGTATCTTTTCTTTCCCCCCCTTTGCTTTGCTTGCCAAGGGTCTATTTTGATAATCTGTTCAAAGAACCAGCTTCTTGTTGATTTTTTCCATTTTTTCCCCCATATAAATTATTTCTGCTGTAATTGTTATGATGTCTTTCCTTCCTTTATGGGAGGGATTGTGTTGTCTTTGTGCTAGTTCTTGGAGGTTTTGTGTTAGGGTGTTGATTTTAGATTTCTCCTCCTTTGGCATGTGTGCATTGACAGCTATAAATTGGCTCTTGATTACTGCTTTCACAGTGTTTCATGGTTTTGATATGTTGGGTTATCATTCCCATTTGTCTCAAGGACTTGTTCAATGTCCTCCTTTATTTGTTTTATTACCCAGTCGTTTTTTAGTAGTAAGCTGTTCAACCTCCATGTGTTTGACTTTATGTGTTTGCTCCCATTGCTGTTGATTTCTAATTTTAGAGCTTTGTGATCTGAGAAGATTGATCGCAGAATCTCAATTTCTTTGAAATTTTGAGGCATGACTTGTGACCTAGTATGTGCTCTCTTCTTCGTTTTTTAAATCATTTTATTGTGAGCTTTTTATTGGGAGAGGAATTACTGAGAGGTGAACGATGGGTAAGCATGATAGTAGGGCAGGAGGAAAGAAAAACGAAAAAGAAAGAAGAAAGTAAAATTTATATATATAGGTATAGATGTAGATATATAAGTATGTAAATATATAATTCTTTAAATGTAGGTGTATTTGTCTTTACATTTACATATATGTAAATAAAGTAAGCAGATGGACTTTGAGACTTTATTAAAATCTTACCTAAGTACAAGAATGGTTTGTTATAATGTGGCACTGTATGATATTCACCTTCCTGACACAATAGCTGAAGACAAAATGGGTGCATAAGAAAATGTGGCGAAGAAATCTGATAGTGCACGGTTTGTAGTTAATCAAATGACCATCTAGCAGGGAAGCAACAAAACCCATATGGAAAAAGCACACCAACCTATGTTGTCATGAGTTATCAATGGGAATAAGCATCAGAAGTTAAAAACAAGCAACCAAATTGATATGTTGATATGAAGGGGAGTGTATGTAGTGGAGTTCCCCAAACCCACCCATAAGATAATTGGACAGTCCCACACAGAAGGGATAATAAATCCAGAGGCAGTAGAACACTAATGAAACACATACATATCCTCTGGTTCTTCAGTCTGTGGTCTATTCTTGAGAATGTTCCATGTATGTTGCAAAGAAAGAAATACTGGTGTTTGTTGTATGAAGCATTCTGAATATGTCTATGAGGTCATTTTTATTATGTTATTGAGCTTCTTTCTTTGTTAAGTATTTTTCTTTACCTTCGATCTTTCCTAGAGATTGGTATATTAAAGTCTCCTGTTATTATTGAAAATGTGTCTATATCCTTTTTCAACTCTGTGAGGATTTGATCGATGTATTTTGAGGGTCTTTCATTAGGTGTATATATGTTAATTATAGTTTGGGGTTCCTGAGCTATTGCTCCCTTTATCCTTATTGAGTGACCATTCCTATATTTTATTATGTTGTTTGCCTTGGCGATTAATATTGCTAGCCTTGCTCTCTTTTGGTTGTTGTTTGCTTGGTATGGCCAGCTTCTGACATTTAATCTGTTCTTTGTGAGGTTTGTTTCTTGTAGGCAGTATGTTAGTGGATTTTGTTTTCTTATCCATTATGCTACTCTATGTGTATTTACTGATACATTTAGTCTATTAACATTTAGTGAAATTATTATTATGTATGTATTTTTAATGCCATTTTGCTTTTTATATGTGTTCGTTGTGTGTTTGTATGTGTGTTGTGTTTAGTTTCTTTGGGCTTCCTGTGTTATTTCCTGGTTTTAGGTGTTGGTCTTTGTGTGTTGGCTTTGTGAGGAATTGTCATGCATGTTGGTTTCATGTTTGTACGTTGTTGCTGTTGTTTGTTTTGGCCATAGTATCACATTGAGTATTTTTTGTAGTAGTGGTCTTGTTTTTGTGAATTCTTTTAGTTTCTCCTTATCTTGTAATACTTTTATTTCTTCGTCGTATTTGATTGATGATTTTGCTGGATGCAGGATTCTAGGTTGACAATTTCTTCCTTCCAGTACTCTGTATACATTACGCCATTGTCTTCTTGCCTGCATGGTTTCTGCTGAGAAATCTGAGGTGATTCTAATTGCTGACCATTTTTATGCAATTGATGTTTTTTCTCTGGCTGCTCTTAGAATTTTTCCTTTTCCTTGATGTTAGACATCTTGAATACAATATGTCAGGAAGTTTTCCTTTGGGGATCTTTCCTGGCTGTGTTCTCTCCGTTTCCTGAATTACTACTTTTTCCTGCTTTAGAAAGTGAGGAACTTTCTTTTGCAGGAGCTCTTGGACTATTCTCTGTGTAGATTTCTTTGCTTCTTCTTCTTCTGGAATCCCTATAAGACGCAGGCTATTCCTCTTAATTGTGTCCCACAATGTCCTCCCATTTTTCTGTCTCTTTTGAATTTTTTGTTATCTGTTCCTCTTTTAGGTTCGAAGCCATAGCTTTGTTTTCTAGCATACTAATTCTGATTTCTATCTCTTCAATTCTGTTTTGCTCTTCTCTTATAGCACTTTTCTGTTCCTTTGTAGCAGTGGTTCTCAACCTGTGGGTTGCAACCCCTTTGGAGGTTGAACAACCTTTTCACAGGCGTCCCCCAATTAAAAACAGAAAAATTACAGTTATGAAGTAGCAGCACACATTATTTTATGGTTTGGGGGTCATCACAACATGAGGAACTATATTACAGGGTTGTGGCATTAGGAAGATTGAGAACCACTGCTATAGTGTTGTTCAATTCTGCTATTGTGTTTGATTTTTGTGTTTCTGGTTGGAGTTTTTCTAGTGAGGTTATTAGCTTTTCCATTGTTTCACCCCTTTTCTCTGACTCTTCCTTTAGCTGTTGCACCAATGTCATCATCATTCTTTTAAATTCGATTTCAGGCATTGCATTTAGGTCTGGTTGGTCTTGGTTAGTTGTTTCTGTTTCTCTTAGCTTTTTGCGTGGGTGTGCACTGATATCTTTTGTTGTGTCCTTGACATCTTGGAGTCACTATTAGGAGTGTTAGTTAGGTGGTGTTATGTGGGAGTGGTTAACTCTGTTAGGTGGTGCAGTAGGGGGTGATGGGCAATTTGTATCTGGGGGAGCGTGTTCTAGTGGGGAAGAAAGGGTTAAGGGGTAGAGTGAAAGGAATAGTAGGCAAAATTCAAAAATGGGAGTGATCGGGTAGTGTTATTTGGTAGGTTAAAGGAAGGGATCATAGGTCACCAAAATATCTGCTTTGCATTGATGAAGGAATGAGTACTAATATTTGACAGACAAAACTTTTTTTTAATATAGCATTAGTGTCAACTTTTGATTTTATGATTGTGAGGATGGAACAGATTTGACAATAAAAAAGGTGAAACTAAAGGATAAGTTAATAGTGTTTTGAAGTATAACGTCAGAACATTAGATCAAAGAAAGGAAAATTAAAGGAACTTGCAAGAAACTAAATTTTAAGATTATTAATGAGAAAAACAATACTAGAGTAAGAAACAGGAGAGTTGTTAATGTGTATTTTGGGGGGGCTATAAGTTTTGCTTGGGTGCTTAGTGTCTGTTGTGCTTGCTAGCTTCTGGGTAAATGGCATGTTAAGGGACTAGAAAGTAAAAAGTTAATTTGACCGGACAAAGGTAAATATATATATATATATATATATATATATATATATATATCCACTTGTCCTTATGAATACTCATAAATGAGCAAGTCCTGATTGAGGAAGAATTGTAAGAATAATGCACAAGTTTGTAAAGAGGGGGCTGGGGAGTATAGGAGTGGTAGAACACATGACAACAACAATGCCAGCACACAAAGTCACTGGGTCCCACAGCTTGTCCTGCAGGGGGCCACAGGATTACTTGGAGCAGAGGTCTCTTGCATATTTGGGGATAGTGTTTGGTGGTATGTTGTTTTACTACCTTGTGATCTTGTAGGGTGTCAGAATAGGGTTGAGATTAAAGCTAGGGGAATGATTTTGGTATCTGATAGGGCTGCGAGCCTGTAGTCTTGTGACTTAAGTAAATTTTCTTGAGAGAATAAACCGCTGGTGAATCAGGTCAGAAGGCATGGGGTTTGTTCTTTTCAGATGGTTGAGGTGGCCATGTGGGGTTGGGAGCATGAGGTCTATTCCTATCATCTATGTAGGTAGCCTAGGAGGGTGGAATAAAGTCATGACCTACTCAGAGGGGCAGTATCTTATGTGAGAAGCTTGGTGTATTGAATAGCTAGATATGTGGGGTGTGAGCTGCCTCTGGGTCCTTAGGATTCTGTCTCCAGCCTAAACTTTAAAACCTGCTGGACTTGTAAAAGCTTATGCTTGTAAACCCTGGTGGCTTCTCCCTGCTTTGTTATGTTAAAACTTCGTTAATGAATCAAGTGTGTGATGGCAGAATCTAGAGGAGTTTAAAAAGTACACAAAGGAAAGCAAAATATTGGGGTTTGGGGGTATCTTGGTATCTGGGTTCTGTGCTGCACTCTACCTCATGGAAGGGGGATTAGATTTGCTGAGTGAGGCTGGAGCTCACTGAGTTTGTGTTCTCCGCTTTCACTCGCTCTCAGCTGCCCAGTTGACTTACCCCACATGGCTCAGTAGGCTGTGTTGTCTCCACTATTAGGGATATACATCTGTGGGGTCTCCACCTGGATTCTTTGGGTCCACCCAGGATTGATCCCTCAGAACTACATCCTTATGGCTCTGTGTCCCCTCACCCTCAGGTAACTCCTCTGCACACACCTGGGAGTTTGTGCCCTGCTGGCTGAATGCTGTGGGAAAATGACCCAGGAGATTCTAATCGGCAGATGGTGTTGCTCTCAAACTTTAGTAGATTTTTGTCTACTTATCTTTATGCTGTAAATCCTGTAGTCTGTAAGAGTAGAATATCCCAGTCAGTAACTTTTGCTGTGTTCCCTATAAAACCCTGCCACACTTGCTACTCGGTGGCCATCTTGCCCCCCTAAAATTCTTTATGGAAGAAGACTAGCACATTATTTTTTTATGTAGAGTAGGTAATGGGTTCAAACCTTTGACCCTTTGATTAGCTGCCATCAAACACATCTGGGCTCTTTACATATCATGACTGATAAAACATTCTGTATGCTAAGCACTCAGTAAATATTTATAAAGATAGAGAAGAAAAGTAATGAAGAAATAGGTCACGACTTTGACTGTAGGCATTAATAACTAGAGAAAAAATAATATCTATTGACCATACCAATGGAAATCCTTGGTTTTGTATAACTGCATTTAATTTTGCTGAGGACTTTCTCTTCTATTTCTGTTTTCTTCAGTGTTTTTGCTTATCATGAATGAGTTTTGAATTTCCTTATATGCCTTGTTTACATTGATGTGATCATGTCATTATTTACCTTTGTTTTTTATGTGATATATTACATTCTTTTTTGAAATGTTGAGCCATTTTTGCATTCTTGGTCCTGATGCATTTTTTGTAATATCATTGGATTCTATTGACTAGATTCTATTGAGAATTTTTGAGTCTACATGTATAATCTTATTCAGTGATATAGTGTCTTGACTTTGATATTTGGGTTATTCTTGCATTGTATAATTGATTTAGGAGTATTTCATTCTCTTCTATGTTCTGGAATAGTTAGACTGAATTGGTGTCAGTTCTTAATGTTTGTTATAATTCTCCTGTGAAGTTTTAGCATAGAGTATTTTGTTTTGTTTTGGGGAGGGGATAAGAGAGGTTTTTTTTTAATGACCTGTTCAATGTCTTCCGTGTGATCGGTTTGTCCAAAACTATTATCTCAGATTATATTAGATTGTGTAAGTAGTATTTTTCTAGAAATGTGTCCATTTCTTCTAGATTTTAAAATTTATTGGGGTATAGCTCACCATATTTTTATGTTTAAAATTTCCATGGCTTCTGTTATGATGCCACCTATTTCATTTCTAATTAATGCTGTTTGAATCTTTTCCTTTTACTTTGTTTGATTTTTCAGCAGTTTGTTGAATTTATTAGTCATTTCAAAGAACCAACTTCTAGCTCTGTTTGTTTTTCTGTTTTTCTGTTTCATTTGTTTCTGCTCTAATATTCCCTTTCTTCTGGTGACTGAAGACTTTCATTAATTAATTTTTCTAATTATTTAAGTTGTTAGGTAAAGGTGTTGATTTGAGATCCTTATTTTTTTTAAGGTACACTTACACCTTTACATTGTCCTTTGAGCATCGTTTTCGCTGTGGTCCAAAGATTTTGGTATTTTGTTATTTCATTTTTATTTGATTCAAGGAAGTTTTTCAGTTCATTTTAAAACTTCTTCTATTACTCAATACTTTTTAAGCAGGGTATTATTGAGATTCCAAGTATATGATTTCTTTCTTTCTTTCTGTTCTTGATTTCTAATTTTATATAGTTGTGATCTGAGAAAATATATTTTTCTTAGAATTTTGTTGTTTTTAAATGTATGAAGGCCTGATTTTTGAACTAACATATGGTCTTTTCTGAAAATTATTCCATGAATGCTGGAAAAAATGTATATTGTGCTGTTATTGGATAGAGTGTTTTGTAGATGCCTATGAGATCTTGTTAGTTGATTGTGTCATTTTGATCTCCCATGTCTTTGTTGAATTTCTTCCTAATTGGTCTGATTTTCTTCAAGAGTCATGAATCAAAGTACCCTATGATTGTAGAATTGTATATGTCTCTTCTTTTTAATGTTTGATATATATGTATATTTTGGAGTTCACAGTGGTTCAAGATGAGACTTTATGTGCCAGGATGAAGGCAGACAGTCTTTACAAGACTTTACAAACTTAAAGCACTTACTGATGAATATCAAAGACCACAGCTTTCAGTATGGATTACACCTCAACATCAATAAAAGAATAATAATAATAATGACTAGACCAGTATGTAGCATCATGATAAATGGGGAAAATATTGAGGTTCCCATATATTTACTTTGCTTGGATCCATAGTCAACCACAAGGGCAGCAGCAGTCAAGAAAACAACGGGTTCAAAAGCAAGGCTGTTATTTTCAGGCCTAAGGTACACTTGACTCAAGCTATCGTCTTTTCTGTTGCATTATCTGTGTTAAAGCTAGAGAATGAATAAGGAAGATCTAAAACAATATTCATTACATTTGATTATTCTGGTGGCTAAGAATACTGAATATATTACAGACTTCCAGAGAATGAACACATCTGTCTGGAAAAATACAGCCTGAAGTCTCCTAATATCCACCCCCTCCCCAAGGGGGATGAACAACAAAAACGTGGGTTAAGGGAGATAGCAGTTGATTTAAGATATGAAAATCATCATAATTTATAAATTATCAAGGGTCGATGAAGAAGGGAGGGTGGGGGAGGGAGGGAAAAAGTGACTAGCTGATGCCAACGGCTCAAGTAAGAAAATGTTTTGAAAAGGATTATGGAAACATCTACACAAATGTGCTTGACAGAATGGGTGTATAGATTTTTATAAGAGTTGTAAGAGCCCCCAATAAAATGATTTTTTTTAAATGTGGGAATGTACAGAATTTATGTCAGGTACTGTGGACATGTATATGAGGAGAGATCAGTCTCCAGGGAAGGATATAAAGTTTGGTGAAGAAGAGAGTCATCCCAAAATATGAAGACCTACAATAAGATGGATTGACACAGTGTCTGCCCCAATAGGTTCAAACATAATAATAATTGTGAGGTTGGCACATGACTAGGTAGTGTTCTGTTGTACATAGGGTTGGTATGAGTAAGAACTGATTTGAAGACACTCAACAACAACACCAACATTACTAACTTGATAGCTCAAGTATATGAATAAGTACTTATGGGTTAATATAGTGGACACTTTTTTTGTAGCCCAAAGAATCCCCTTCTTCCTTCCAGCACTAAAGTATTTTTATCTCTAGTTAGGTATAATGTTGGCCAGTCAATAATTTCCAACTGAGCCTATCTCGAGGAATTGTGTTTGGCTAAATAAAGCCACACCTCAAATTACATCCTCTTTCCAAGGGCTACCTGAATTTAATTGTTGGCCATTATAAAGATATGAAATCCAGACTTCTTGTCCCAATTTGGGATGATTCTAAAGGAATGTCGCATGCCCATAACTCCCCATGAGATCATCTAAGGCTTTTTGCTGACTGGATCACAGTTCAACTTCACCCTTGGCATTCCTCAGTCCCCCACCTGTACAGATCCTACTCCTCAATAAACTGCCAACAAACACATTTATTTCACACACCCGTTCTCGGTGAACGTTACCTGTCGTATTTGATATGGGAACTTAATTAGCTATAATCATACTTTATTGTGAAATGAATTGCAAGGTTTGAACATCTTATTACATGTCAGTTATTTTAACCTGCAATATATTTCCTTATATGTTTGTAACATAATGTTGGAACCGTTGATACCTTCTGATATTGCATAAATCTTCGCTATCACCAAATTTTATGACCTTCGTAAAATTACTTTGATTTGAAAGCTCTGAAAAATTATCTTTGTGTCCCAAGGTTTAATTGGTTTATTATATCTATATCTAAAAATATTGCTTCTTTTGTTTGCTCCATTTCATTTAATCATTTCCTTTGCACTTACCAATGCTTGTTATACCAACAGGCATGATTCCTTTTATGGATCATGTCACATTGATGCAAGATTTGGAGGTCAATAGACATTTTTCAGCAACTAAGTCTTCTTATCCTCCATTTTTCAATCTTTTCAAAATACTCTTCTCCCAAGAATTAAAAGACTTAAAAATGTTAACTAATATTTGTTAAACCTTGGATGGAGACCCAAGGCTTTCATATAAACATATATTAGCTGTAGGAAAAGCACGAGGCTTCAGAAAAATAGGATGTAGAAAAAGTGACAAACTTTATACAGAGAAAAATACTGCAATCATGTAACCATACTTACTAGCTTTCTAAAATAGAAGCCCGTGTATAACAAACGTATGCACACTCATTGTTTCACAATTTAGGGTCACAATAGAGATCCTAGACATTTCAAGAAAGAGTAAATGCTAAGAAGAGAGCTAGAGATTTCCCAACGTGGCTACACTATCAATAAGGAAATTGAAACTTCTCCAATAATTTCTTACTTGTGGTTAAAAGTCCCCTCCTAGTATATTTCTATTTGAAAATTTAGGTACAAATTTGAATATGCCAAACAAGTTAGTTGATAACTTTGATCTAGAATTATTTTAATTTTCATGTATTAAACACTTATGCTATCACCCTTCATTTATTTTAAAGTAAGTTTTACTAGGTTGAGGAATTCAGCATGTGTGAGAGTTAAACTAATTTCCATTCATGCACCAGCTTGTTTGGGGTTTAATTGCTGTTGGGTGGCCTGAAATGACTACATGTTACAAGATGATAATTTACTGAAATATGACATGATCTATGATGCAAAAAGCTCATTGGGTTCATTTGTGAGCTTGGAACTACGGGAATAAACAGCCAGGCCAGATGTTTTATAGACTAAATGGAGATGCCAGGGAGTGTTAAGTGAGATTATCGAAATGAGAACACCCACACTCTCTAGATGCAATGGTGAGTGTGTCTTTCAGTTTCCATTTCCTGAGATTGGCATTAGGAAAAAAGTCATACTCAAATCTTTCATATATAATACAACACAGGGGAGTAGTTTCAGCCAAAACTCTGGATGCAATGTAGAAAGGGACAGACATGCCATATATTAACTCAGATGAATGGTGGTTTAAATAGGGCAGAGTCACATAAAAGCTGGAATATATGCATATTCAAATTACTCATCTGCACCATCTACTTACACTTGAGGCACTTCTGCATGCTTATTACCCAGGAATATTTTAATGAGGTGCTCAGTCTCAGTACCTGAGCTAATTTGCCTTTCCCAAAAGACTATTTTTGATGTTATTCTAAAAGAAAAATAAGAAAGGGCTGAATATTTCATAGGTGAATTTCAGGGGAAAAGCCTCTGTTCATGGAAAATCTCAATAGGTGTGCTTCTGTCATTGGGCAACTTGGAAGATTAATGCATATGTCAGTAAAAGGAGATACTCTAATTAGACATAAGTAATATAAATGAGGTTAGGAAAATATAGCTACAAAATATTAGGTTCTATTTTT
The DNA here is from genome assembly GCF_000313985.2 of Echinops telfairi. Taxonomy (NCBI): domain Eukaryota; kingdom Metazoa; phylum Chordata; class Mammalia; order Afrosoricida; family Tenrecidae; genus Echinops; species Echinops telfairi. The sequence goes on along the minus strand of NW_022111327.1, from coordinate 17,123,988 downwards.
GGTTTGTTAGTTTGAAAAGAAATGATAAAATGGTGTATAGTAAAAAAATAAAGGCATAAATAAAAATCAACATGTTAACTCATGTCAATTTCATAACTGAAATTGTATTTGTACATCTTTAGATCAGCCAGTAAACTAATCAAATCATTGTGGATCTGACTGTATATCTTTAGATCATTTTAATCAAGATTTTAAAAATCTTACTACATGGTTTAACATACCAATCCCATCACAGGAAGAAATTTAATAAATTATGAGCTTGAATATTTTTCAAAAATGACTAATTATTATTTGAAATAATTATATACAGTAAATATAGCTAACATCAACATTGAGTTTAGAAGTATGATCTTTATGTGTTAATTGACAACATACAATATTCTTTTGAGAATATTTATGAACTCATGTTATGACTTAAGACATGCATCCTGGAATGAAAGCTGTACTCATTACACTCATGCTTTTTTTCTCCCTCTGTAGGTAAGAAATACTTTGATTTTGGTGAAGAAATCAGATGGTGCCTTATTATCAGAAAGAATAGCATCTTGAGTTTTAAAGGCTGGTCTTAGAGCAAGCAACAGTGACTACCAGAGAGAAATGCAGGATAGTTAAGTCTATAGAGAGAGTAAGTGGGTTAATAATTACCTAGGGTCATGGTATTATAATTGAATAAAAGATTGAAGTTGTGAAATATTACATCTTGCTTGGATCCACAATCAATGGTCATAGAAGCAGCAGTCAAGAGATGAAACAAAACATTGCATTGAGTCCATCTGCTGTACAAGAACTCTACAAAATGTTAAAAAGCAAAGGTCTTACTTTGAGGATGATGGTGTGCAAGCCATGGTATTTTCAGTCAACTAATATGCATGGGAAAATTGGACATTGAGTAAGGAAGATTGAAGAAGAATTAATGCATTTGAACTATGATGCTGGGGAGGAAGATTGAAAGTACCATGGGTTGCTAAAAGAACAGACAGATCGTTCTTTGATGAAGTAGTCAGAATGGGCCTTAGAGACAAGGATGCTGAGACTTTGTCCCATGTGCTTTGGAGAGAGCAGTCTTTTGAGAAGGACATCGTGCTTGGTAAACTGGAGGGACAGAGAAAAAGAGGAAGGCCCTCAGTGAGATGGATTGACACAGAGGTGGCAATGATAGGCGCAACCCTAACAGTTGTGAAGGTAAAGCCGGATCCGGGGGTGTTTTGTGGTTGTACATAGGGTCGCTATGCGTTGGAACTGACTCAGTGGCACCTAGCAACAACAGGGACAAGGAAGGGGAAGTGGGAAATGAGGGGTGGTGGTGGTAACAAATCTGACTCCAAGGAAAGAAGAAAATGTTGTGAGATTGTTTGTGCTGATGATAGCACACTTCTCTTTTTTTTAATCTTTTGCCCACCTCTTCTTAATATGACTGAACTACTGAATTGTATGATAAATGAATTCTATGCCAATAAAACAATCTAAAATTTTTGACATTAGCCCTGACCTTAAACTCTTACTTTTTTTTCCTCCTAGCTCAAAACGAATCCGTTTTTTTCCCAGGTACCCTAACAAGTCTATGCATAAGGTTTTCCGTGGCCACTTCCTCCAAAGCGGGCAGTTGATTCCTTCTTCACTGTTTTGGAAGAAGTAGAGGCAGAGAAGGATGATGAGCCTTTGTCTTACATACTTTGGACATGTGCAAGCACCAACAAGAAGACGAGAGAACTTATCAGAAATCGTCCCCTGATCCTAGTTGTTAGGTGACATTGACACCAAGCAGCCTCACAAACTTGTGCTTGCATCCATTGTGGCAGCCATTGTGCCAATACATCTTGTTCATGGTCTTGCTCTTTTTGCTGCCCTCTACTTTACCAAGCATGATATCCTTGTCCACGGACTGGTCGCTCCTGTTGACAAGTAGGTCAGCTGGGCTCGCTGACGTTCATCAAGTAAACGAAAGCCATCAGAATCCTTAGCTGCCGTATTCAAGGGTAGGTTAACATGCAAAATGCAACCTTGTGTTGTTATAGAATGATGGGTTATATAATTATAACTTGTATATGCACACTGTTGCACACATGATATAGAATTATGGAATTGTAAAGAGAATTAGGAAGGAATTTAAAAACTATTACTGTAAACTTCTAATTTTATAGATAAAGTCCTGAAGCTCAGTGATATTAAGTACGATGAAACTGTGGGCATGGTTAGGATCAGTGTATCTTTCACAAGACATGGATTACAAACAAAAACAGTAACCAAACTCACTACATTAAATCAGTGCCAACTCATAGCGACCCTACAGAACAGGGTAGAGCTGCTCCTGTGAGTTTAGAAGACTGTAACTGTTTATGGGAGTAGAAATCCCTGTCTTCTGCAGACGCTGGTGGTTTCCATACTGTGGGCCTTGCGGTCCCAACACATAACCACTATGCCAACAGAGTTCCATAAGTTATGAATAGTAGTTTTTTATAGCTTGAAGTGAAATGTATTTTCAAAAGGCAGCATTTAAAAATAAAACTACTATGGTAACAAGTTGGAAAAGAAGGACAAATTGAAATAGGAAATGCAGAAAGGAAGTGTGATAAGTGAGGTTTCATGGTGGGGATTGCAGTCAGTGTGATGAAACAAATTGTGTAGGAATTATTGAATGGAAAACTGATCTTCTCTGTAAATGTCCATTCAATTCATAATAAAAAAGGAAAGAAAAGAAAAAAACATGAAAAATTTACTAAATGTTTAGTTTTGTGTGCTTTCATTTAAGGGCAATCAATCACACAACTCTATGGCCTATATTTTAAGACATGTTGAGAGTTTACTAAGTTTGGCCACTAAACAGTATTTAAAAATCAGCGAGCTATGATCACTGGTTGCTCGTAGACATTGGTGTACGTTTCATGCTTTTTCACTAAAGCTATAAATCTATTTTTTTCTTTCATAAATCTATCTATGCGTACATTCAATGCTCATTTATTCCGAGCATCTTATATGTCCAAACAAAAGCATTTATATTCCAGAAACAAGAAATTATAAAATCAGACCTGAAGTTATAAAACTAAACTTCAGAGATAAGAACACAATATATTTCCAATCACGTTTGTTTTTATGCTGTGAAGCTGCTTCAGCGTATCCTTAAGAACTTTGTTCCATATAGCTGCAAAAGGAGTTTTGACATTCTCATTACAACATTTTACATCTTTACTTACATTTCCTCCCAGGTTTCTTCCCAAAATGCACACATACATCATCACTGTTGGGTATTATCCAATGGAAGGGAGGGCACATAAAGGATGGCAAAAAATGTCCAAGTCATCCAGAAAACAAAGTTATAAATAATACAAAAGTGAATGCTTATTTTCTTTTAAACAAAGCACACTGGAAGTTTTTATCTTTTTTTTTTTTGCAACATGGAAATCAAAGCACTAAATATTTTAGCATTTTTAATAAATTCTCCCCTCAAAATATCTGCCCATAGGAGGTGATAAACTAGTTTGATTCCATATTACCAAGGGACCTCAGAAAAAATATTCAGCTCCATGCACAGGATGTCTCAACAGTGGTACTTTTATGATTTATGTTCACAATAAGTTATATTTCAGAGCTCCCATGAACTCAACAACGGGCACAAAGGTAAACAATCTGATGGCATAAATCATTTTACTAACAGAGAGGAACTGTCCATTTAGTGAAGGCTTATGATGTACCAACTTTTATCTGGGGCCTTGTCATATATTATCTTCAATCTTTATAACAAAATCCTAATCTGACATTTTATTTTTATTTTACAATTGAGAAAACCGAGGGTCAGAAAACAATGGTATCTTCACAGCCACAGTCGTGTAGCTGACATCGGAAGTCATGTTCCAGCCTTTCAAAATCTATATTCATTCTATTGGGTAACCTTGCCTGAAATACGCACAGCTTTAATATTTTATTGGTACAAAATATGAGGAAATTAGTCATTAGTTCTCAGTTTTCTAAGCGTCTCCATGACTTTCAAGCATCTAAACCAGTCTGTCATCAAGTGCTTATCTCAGGCTAGAAACCAATTTCTTTGGGCCTGAAATTTTGAGCTCCTTTCAAGAAGCTGGGTACTCCCTATCTCCTAACTTTGGATTTTAAGTTCCTTCATTCTTTTTGTTTTATTATTTCCAGTTTTGATAACCCTGAAAGAGGTAGTCAGCCACATCAGGGATTTAAACACTTCTGCTTTCTTTCACATCCTATTGTATTTTACATCAATAATTTTCTCCTGCAATCATTAGATGAAGTGCTATGAACAGCACTGTCTATTGACCTTAACCACTGGAACAATTGACAGTCATTCTGACTCACCAAACCTATTATCTCCTTAGAAATATATTAGTGATGATATTGCAATTTCAGAGGATTAGGTATTGTTTTTAAATGTTGTTGAGTCTTTTTTCAAAACGGAGAATGATGTTCTTAACCCTATGTTATAGCCACAAAGATTGTAGTTTTAAGACAATTCTAATTTATTTAACAGAATTCGAGGCATATTGACATAAATGTGATGAATTGCATATGTTTATTTTTTAGGTATATTTTAATGAGAAGTAAACCTTACCGGCAAATCTTTTTCTAAATGTCAACCAGTTTGCCTTTCCAGAAACATAAACGTGAAGCATGTTTATTACTGAAGAAGTTGTTTTCCTTTAGGCTAAATTCTAAATAGGTATTGAGTCAGGCTGTTCAAACTACCTCCCCTGCTCCCCCTACAACCCAGCAATCTATCACTGGACTGCCCCCTAGAGAATAAGCCGTTCCAATATATCACAATCTGGATTCTCTTATTACATGAGGAAAAATGTTCTCTCAGGGGCTATTATATGTGCTTTCATTACATATGTCTTAAAAAATGTTATTTTGGCAAGTTTTTCCTTGAAGATGTTAACTTTCTTCCACAGTATAAATCAGTTTGAGAATCACCATGTGCTTAAGTAAAGTAAATAATACAGCAATCAAAATATGAAAGTTTGTACTATGGTAAGTAAGGCGAAGAAATAATAGCCAGAAATAAGGAGAGAGAGCCATGGTATAAGGGTACTAGCACTTGGAGATCGTCTCATCTTGCAGGTGAGGAAAATAAGTCAAGTCACAGAGCAAGTTCATTATTGAGTTATAAAGGGAACCATGTCTCCTGAAAACTATTTATTCCACTATATCACTTGTTCTTAGTACTTGCGGTGCATCTGAATTGCCTGAAGGGTGCTTAAAATAAAGATGCCTGGGCCTTATCTCCACAAAGTCTGACTCAAATTATCTTGGGTATGACCCAGGCAGTTGTATTGTTAAGTTTCCCACTGTCTAGTGTAGCCAAGATTGAAAATTACTGCATTGTATCATGCTGCCCTTATCATGCTGTAAGCATAAATCACTGCTTTAGAAGTACTATGCAGATAACTTTTCTGCAGAGTGAGTCTAATAAGAGCTTCTGTTGATAGAGTATATTGAAAAACTAATAAACAAAGGGATTACTTATACAAAGCATGCTGGAATGCTATCCTAGACACTGTGGTGACTGGGTTCCTTTTAAGACAAAAGGAATTCTGGCATCATCTCAGTATTTTGTAGAAATATATTAGTTTTAAAAAGTTTAAATTATGTTTCAGGAAGCTATTACTAAACTACCCTCTCTCCAAAAACAACAAAATAAAAATAAGCCCAAACCTACTGCCATTGAGTTGATTCTGACTCAAATTGACTCCATACAGCGTTGCCCAAGTTGTAAGCATTCAAGAGCGCAGAGACTCATATTTTTCCTGAAAAGTGGCATGTAGGTTTGAACTCCTGACCTTGTGCTTAGAAGTCCAAAGCTTGCCTGAGATGCTAACCAAGATTTCTTCCCTCTTTCCAGTCCGCCGTAAATGTCCCTCCTATGTTCACTAATATCACTCTATGCTTGCTTACAGCTATCATGCTCTTATTACACTGAATGGGGTATGTTTTGGCCTATTTTTCCTAGTGTACTGCAAAAATCTGAGGGCAAGAGCTTCATTATTAATGTTTGTGTTTCTAGGGTAAAACTGTTGGTGGGTGGGAGGGGCAAGGAGCAGTTTTATAGTCCTAAAAGCACAATGACAGTTGAGCAAAGCAAGAGGGAAAGCTATTGCTGATCCAGAAGAGGGAAAGTTATGATGGCAAAGAGTGGCTGGTGCCAATGAGACAAAGAATGAATGCCTCTATTATTTTTATAAGACAGAGGTAAGAGCGAATCGAGTTGGGCTGCGATCCACAAGGTTAGCCATTAGAAACCAAGTGAGCCCCTCCTCAGGAGAAAGTTGGAGCTTACTTCTCCCAGAAAGAGTTCGAGTCTTAGAAACTCACAGGGGGATTTTGACCCTGTTCTATAGGATCTCTGTGCGTCAACATCGGCTTAAGGGTAATGAGTTTATTGACTCTGGTGTGTTAGGTCTAAGCCTCAAATTCATGCTCTAGGCAATAGCATGGATGAGGAAGGCAAGGTGGTCTTTGCATATGGCCTCTAAGAAGCTATCGACCTTTTGTTTATTCTCAAATAGAAATGAAAGCAGATATGCACGACAAAGAAATTAGACCATATTTGAGCTGCTTGAAATCTTTTACAGAAGAAGTGTAATTAAGCAGTTGAGGGAAATGGCCCACCCAATGAGTCGACTTTGGCAGAAGACACCATGCCATCCCTCTCTGACAAAGACCAATGTTGCCACGTGAAACAGATACAGACCATAATCCTAAAATCTGGAATATCAAATGACAGCATAAACGGTGATTGGAAGATGAAACTACATTAAAGAAGCAAATGGAGCAAAGGTGCACTGCTAATGAATCTGACGTAGTATGACCATTTTGACATATTGCAAGCAGAATTCCTAGGTGAAGTTCATAGGAAAAAAATGTAATATAATTCCCAATAAGACAGAGATAAAGTAGAGAAAAATCAGGGTTGATGTACTGTGAACAGAACATGATTTAGAGCTTAGGAAGGAAAGTGCAGGGTAGCTGGTGAGGAACTCTAGATAGCCAGGCAACCACAAAGCAGGGAGGACGTTAGGGATAGTAGTGGTCCCTGGTCATTTGGGTTGGGGATCCAAGCAGCAGGAAAAGCCTGTGGAGTAGTGGGTGGAGATATTGAACACTGAGTGATCTCCACACTTGTGTGTGTGGAATCAGGACAAGAAGCAGATGACTAGCAGTACTGGCTCAGCAGGCCACCAGTGACCATGCTGGTGGCTGGTGATAGGATAATTGTGCTCGCTTCCCTCCCCCACCCCACACCATCCTGGCGATCAGTGGTTTGACATCCATTAAACCATTGGACAGTGACATCTTCCCACAGCAGCCTAGTCTACTTTTATTCCCTCAGTGTCAACCCAGAATTACATATTCAACAAAATTGTCTTTGGAACATGATGGCAAAATTAGGACATTTCCAGAAAAATTAAAATTAAGGGAATACTGTTTTCCAAGAGACCAACTTTATATGAGATGCTAAAAGAATTCCTTTGGAAGAGAGAATCAACCATGTCAGACAACATCATGAGCGTAAGACACAGGACAACCACCATCACTCAACAACCAATCTAGATAAAGAATTTTCAAAAATAAAATAGACCTACAAAACTAAAAATAGGGAACCAAAGACATCAATCTGTAAGTGAGGTGATAAATACAGAGCAAAGAGAGGGAATAAATGGTGTACAGTATTTGCAGAACTTCCAAATAAAGATGAAGTCAATACATATTAAGCTGGTACAGACTGTTTTGAACTGTGACAGCCGCCTGGACAACGAACTGATATAGAATCATATATTTGGTTCTTCCAAAGAAGGACGAGTCTATGGAATACAGAAACTATCAAACTGTATCATTAATATTATATGCAAGTAAATTTTGCTGAAGATAATTTTAAAACAGTTACCACGGTAAATTGACAGAGAATGCCTGAAGTCCAAGCCAGATTCAGGAGAGGACATGGGGGGGATACTAGAGTATACACCAACTGGGAATTATTTAATCACAACAAGGGGTTTAAAACTGGGAAAAGTGTACGTCAGACTTAAATCCTTTTACTTGACCCAAAACATAATATGTCTTTTCTCTGTCTTCTTCCCCTGCTCTCCTTCTCCCTCTCCCTTTCCTGCTCCTTCTTTCTTCTCCCCTTTATCCTGTCCTGCTTCCCCTTTTCTCTCTCTTTCTCTCAACATTTTATTGTGGTTTGGGTGAAATTTTACAAGTAAGCAGTGTACGTACATTTTGTTTCATGCTGTTATCTGCAATGCTTTCAATTAACATCACTCTTCCTCTTCCTTCCTGGGTTCCCCATTTCCAGCCACCTTCTTTCCGGCCCCTTTCTGCTTTCTGAGTGTTCTCTTTGGATAAATTCTGTCCTTTGGTTTCCTATGGCTCATTGTACAGAGGAGTATGTTCTCTGGAGCTACTAGTCACTTAATAGTCCTGTCTATTGTTTAGCTGCAAGTTAATCGCTCAGGGTACATTCAGTTCCAAGCTTGAAGGATGTTTTAAAACCCACAGTCTGAGGGTTTCCATCCTTCTGAGTCAGCTTACTAAGTCTGATTTTCTGTATGTTTTAAAATTTTTGTTCTGCATTTTTCCTCCTGTCTGTTCAGGGCATTCTATTCCAGTCCCAATCAGAGAAGTGGGTAATCCATCTCCATCTAGTTTTTCTTGTCTCATGGTAATGAAGGTTGTAGTTCACTCGGTTTACTAGTCCTTTGGACTAATTATTTAATTAAGCTTCACATACCCTTGTTTTGGAAGGGTAGAGACAGTAGTTGCATCTCAGGGAGCCACTTGAAAACCCAAGTGGCCCTTCACCAAAATAGGGTGTAGAATTTTGTCTTTGTGGACTATGGTATGCCAATGGACCTAGACGTTTCCTGAGAATGTGGTCCCAAGTTCTCAAGTTCAGTGAGTTATTCCCTCAAGTGTTGGCTATGGCTAACAAGTTTTCAGAGTTTTGCACCTTGTACACTTTACTACATACATGGAAATATTTGCATAAGATGCAAATGCATATGTAGAAACATCTTCTGCTAAACATATATACTTATGGGTGTACCCCTGTTTATCTTCCCACATCTATTCAGCTTGCATGTCTACATATTTGTCTAGACATATATTGTGTGTTATTACCATTATTGAGAATCATGGAGGGATAGAATTTATCTTTGTTATATTTCACTACTTCCCTTGTACTTTCCAATGTTCTCACTGACCTTGGTTATGTCATGGTGCTCTCCTCCTTATTGTATATTGCCTTTTCCTTCATCCAAGTTCAAAGGTGTTCACTCTCAGTAGTGAGTTGTCTTTTGCTAGTGATGATATATAGATTTTTCTATACATTTTAGGTCTTAGTTCATTATAACATTGTGTTAGTCTGGGTAGACTAGAGAAACAAATTCATAGACACTCATGTATATAAGAGCTTTATATATAAGAACAATTGAATATAGAGCAAACCTCCCAGCCCAGTCCAGATCAAGTCCACATGTCTGACACCAGCCCATATGTCTGATACCATTCTATAAAGTCCTCTTCAGACGAAGTACATGCACTGATACTGAATGCAGGAAGATCACAGGTTAATGGGTGGGAAATCTAGTGGATCCAGTGACGTTGTAAGCATCTCAGCACTGGCAGGGGTCTCCACGTGACTCCTCCAGCTCCCAGGACCCTGGCTGTATCAGGTTAGTTTCATGTGACTTCTCATCAGAAATGTCTGGCAGGGAGTGAATGTCACACCTCCAATGAGCTATTTATCTCCTTAGCGCCTTCAAATGAGGTCATCAAGCTGCTACCTGATTGACAGGTATACTCCACCCCATTCACTCGTAAGTCTCAAATTGACAACGGATGATGTTATTACCACAAACATACATGGTGTTGTAATTTTTTCCAGCCTGTATGTTCTCTTCCTACACTTTTAGATAAGTCTTTTGTTGCACATAAGTATTTAATTTTTAGTAAGTCCCAGTCGTCTAGTTTATCTTATACATCTTGTGTATTTTAAGTTATGTTTTATGTGTATTTATGGCATAAACTGGGTCCCTAAATTTGTCCTTCATTTTTCTTCCATTATACTATTTTTTCAGTAGTGGGCCATTTTTTGCCTCATATGACTTTGTAGTAGGTTCTGAGATATGTATGTGAGAGGTCTCCTACTTTGTTCTTCCACTGTATTAATGCTTTTCTTATCTGACTTTCTTTCCTTCTCACATACAGTTGGTGATTGGCTTTTCCATCTCTTTAAAGAATGATGATGGACACTAAATTGGGATTGTAATATAGGTATTGGTCACTTTGCATTGTTGTTAGCTATGATAGCATTGGTTCCAACTCGTAGTTACTGTCTGTACAACAGAACAAAACACTGCACGGCTGCATCATTCTCACAATACTTGTTATATTCACACCCTTGGCTGCAGTCATAGTGTCAATCTATATCATTGAGAGATGGCCTTCTCCAGTAAATGGTTCTTCCTGAAAACAAAGCCAGCGTGCATGAGACCCAGGCTTGCTGTCCCCTTGGTCTATGTACAGGTTCCACATAAGCACAATGAAGTTTTCTGACATGCCCATTCTTTGCAATGTTATCCAAGACTTGTTATGATCCACACAATCGGATGCCTTTTCAGAGTCAATACATCTTTCAGCCCACATGTAGAAGATATCAGCCATGACAGACCTCATTCCCCATACTCTTATAAATCTGGATAAAATTTCTGGCCATTCCCTATGGAGTTCGAATGTTTTTAAAATTGCCTTCAGCAAAAAGGGGCTTCAGTATATTATTAATAATATTATAAAACTTTTTCCATATCATTTCTATCACCTTTCCTTAGAATTGATATAAACGTGGATCGTTTTAGTCACTTGCTAGGTAACTGTCTTCCAAATTTCATAGGATAGACAAGTTAGCACTTCCCGGGCTCTATCCATTGTTATAACATTTCAAAAGAGATTCTGTCAACTCTGAGAACCTTGTGTTTCACCAGTGTTTTCTTTGCAGCTGAGCTTCTTCCTTCCTTCTGGATTATATTCTATCTCCTGAAAAGGTTTAATATCAATCAATTATTTGGGGTACAGCTTCTTTTACTTATAACAGTTTTATTGGCATTTCATCCACATATATAATTCACTAGTGCAATCATATCAAGAAGAATTGTAGAATCATCTCCACAATTTTAGAGCATTTTCTTCTTCCTTGAACCCATTACTATTCATATACTTATTTGTTAATTGTGGCAAAAGTGTACATTAGAAGACATTCTCCAACACAAGTACAAAAATGCTTGATACAATGTATGAAATGTTATAAGAGCTATGAGAGCCCCCAGTAAAATGATGTTTTAAAAGGCACATAATATAATTAGATATTCATAAGCAATGTTTATCTGTTTGACATTGTTATATAAAATTATATTGAGGCTCATTTGAAACTTAGAAAAGAAAACATTCTCCAATCCAACAGCTTCTACGTATATAATCCACTACCCTGTCAGTTTGTCATACTGTGTTGTTGTGACGCTGGAGTCTACATCTCTGGTGTTTCACGTCAGCAGAGCTTCCAGACTAAGGACAGACTATCAAGAAGGATTAGGCTGTGCCCTTGGGAATAGCAGTGAAACATGGTCTGAAACTGAAAACTCCATGAATGGCAGCAGAATTTTGTCAGACATAGTACCAGATGACCAGCCTTTCAGATCGGAAGGCACTCAAAACATCACTCAATGCGTCAGTCCAGGTAAACTAGACTGACAAATCTATAGAAACTCATATGTATGTAAGAGAGAGTTTTATATAAAGAAAGCTTTACATTAAGATAGCATCTCATCCCAGTCCATTCCAAGCCATAAGTCTGATATTAGCCCATATGTCTGATACTAATCTATAAAGTCCTCTTCAGAATCACGAAACACATGCAATGATTCCAAATGCAGGACAATCACAGGCCAGTGGGTAGAAAAATCTTTTGATTGAAGGAGTTGTAAGCTTCTCTGGCTTCAGAGGTCTGCTTGCATCAGGGTAGGTCCAGATGGCTTCTCCAGCTGAGGGCACAAGTGAATTTCCATTTGTCTTGTCAGCTGCAATGTCTCCCAGGTAGTGACCAGAGTGAGAGATGGTGTTTCACACCTCCACAAACGAATACAGGATTTCCCAGAATTCTCAGGAGAAGGCCATGCCCACACAGAGGCCTTATTGACTATGATCTGATTGGGCTAGACTTCACCCCAACACTTAATCCTCAAACTGACAAAGAAGTAGATAACTATCACACTCAGAAAGAGCTGCCGTCTCAGAGTACAGTTGACCATAGAGTTATGGATGCAGCAAATTCTTTAGGACTTTGATTTGTTGATGGGACAGGATCAAAATGAGAAGAAACAGCTGCAAAGCCTACTACTAATTAGAACTTGGAATGTACAAAGTATCACTCTAGGAAAATTAGATTTCATATACAATGAGATGGAACATATAAAGATAGATATCCTAGGTATCAGTGAGTTGAAATTGACTGGTATTGCCCATTTTGATCATTCAGTCATATTGTTTACTATGCCGGGAATGAGAAATTCAAGGGGAATGGTGTCATGTTCATTGTCAAAAAGGACATTTCAAGATCTGTATTGAAGTACAATGTTGTCTGTGATAAGGTAATGTCTACCTGAATACTAAGAAGTCCATTCAATACAATTATTATTCAAATATAAGCACAAACTACTAAAGCTCTTGAGGAAGATATTGAAGAATATTACCATTGTCTTCAGTCTGACACTTAATAAATGTTTATTCAAGATGCATTAACAATCACTAGCCATTGGAATGCAAAAATTAGAAATAAAGAGGAACAGTGGTTAGGAAATATGGTCTTTGTGATAGAAAGAAAGCCAGATATTGCCTGATAGAATTTTGCAAGATTTTTTCATTGCAAATGCCTCTCTTCAACAACATAAAAATGAATATAAATGTGGTTTTCTTCAGATAGAATACATAAAAATCAAATGAACAACATTGGTGAAAAGAAATGATGGAGAAGCTCAATATCAGCAGCCGCAGCCAGGGGCTGACTGTGGAATGAATGATCAATTGCTCATATGTAAGTTCCAGTTGACACGGGAAAAAATTAAAATAAATAAACAAGAGCCAAATTATAACCTTGAGCCTGTATCTCCTTAATTTCAAGAATATTTCCATACAGATTTGATATCATGAATACTGAAAAGAAAGAAAACCTGATGAGTTGCAGATTAACATCAAGAGCATCACACATGAAGAAAGTAAAAGGTCGTTAAAGAGGGGCAAAAGAAATAAAAGATCAAAGTGAATGCTAGAAGAGACTGTAACTTGCTCTTAATTGTAGAGCAGTAAAAGCAAATAGAAGAAATGATGAAGTAAAAGAGCTGAATAGAAATTTTCAAGGGGCGGCTTGAGAAGACAAAGTAAAGTATGATAATAAAATATGCAAAGACCCAGAGATACTGGAAGCGCGTCCTTGTCTATACCAAGACATTTGGAAGACAGCTACTTGGCCAACCAACTGAAAGAGATCCATATTTGTCCCCATTGCAAAGAAAGGTGACCCAACAGAATGCCCCCACTAAAGAACAATATCACTGACATCACATGCAAGTAAAATTTTGCTGAAGGTTATCCAAAAACGATTGCAGTACTTTGCCAGGGAGCTTCCAGAGGTTCAGGCTGGATTCAGAAGAGCATGTGGGACATGGGGTATCATTACTGATATCAGATATCAGATGGATCTTGGCTCAAAGCAGACACTACCAAAATATACATTTATTTGTGTTTTTTTGGACTGTGCATTTATTATTGATTATTCCAAGGCATTCAACTGTGTCGATAATAACAAACTGTGCATAGCCTTGAGAAGAATGAGAGTTCCAGAGCACTTCATTGCGCTAACTCGGAATTTGTACATGGATCAAGAGGCAGTTGTGAGAACAGAACAAGATAATACGGTATGGTTTAAAGTTAGGAAAGGTGTGCATCAGGCTGTACGAGCATTTTCTCACCATACTTATTCAATCAGCATTATGCTGAACAAGTAATCAGAGAAGCTGGGCATTATGAAGGAAAGCTCTTTATTAGGATATGAGGAAGGATGACACAACCTTTCTGCTGAAAGTGAGAAGGACTTGAAGCAAAATTCTCATAACTGGACCACTAGGTAATACGAAAAATGGAGAAAAGGTTGAAGTTGTCAAGGATTTCATCTTGCTTGATCCACAGTCAATGCTCATGGAAGCAGTAAAGATCTCAAAAGATGAGTTACATTGGGTAAATCTGCTGCACAAGACCACTTTAGAATGGGTTAAAGCAAGGATGTCACTTTGGAAATTAAGGTGTGCCTGACTCAAGTCATGTCATTTTCAATACACCTCACAGGCATGTGAAAGTTGGACACTGAATCAGGAAAACCAAAGAAGAATCTATGGATTTGAGTTATGGTACTGGAGCTGAATATTGAAAAATACCATGGAGTGTCAAAAGAAGAAACAAATCTGTCTTGCAAGAAGTACATCAAGATTGCTTAATAGAAGCAAGCCTGGCAACACTTGTCACGTATTTTGGACGTTTGATCAGAAAAGACCTCTCCCTGGAAAAGGCTTTGTATAGCGGATAGGCAGTGACAAAGAACAAGACTATCTATGAGATGAGTTGACACAGGAGCTTCAACAATGGGCTGAAACCTAACAACTGTAGGTGTGGTGCAGGACAAGGCAGGGGTTTTTTCTTTCTGCTGTATAGCTTTGATAAGAGTCAGAACCGATTTGATGCCACCCAACAACGACAACATTATCTTCAGTCCATAAAGCAAAACATTATTCTTCGGCATAAATTCCCCAGCTCTTCGATGCTTCCAGGATGGATTAAATGGCTGGTACCATCACTAGTTTTTGTCGCTCTTTGGTGTTGAGTCGGTTCTGACTCATACTAACCTATGCACAGCAGAAGCAACTAGGGCCCTGGTCTTGCACCATCTGCACAATCTATCCTGTTGAGGGTCTCCCGCTTTTGTGGTGCCCTTCCAGTTTACCAAGAATGATGTCCCTTCTCAGATACTGGTCTCCCCTGAGAAATTTTCAGGAGGTTATACTGAAAAATAAAATATATATTTCTCTTTTAATTCTATTTTCCATAATTTTTGAAGACCCCTTATACAGTATAATTGGTTAAACTACTTTATTAAGATATAATCCACATAGCATACAATCCAAACTTTAATGTGTATATCAATTTTTAGTATATTGACAGATCTGTGTACCCATACCACTCTCTAATTTCAAACTGTTTTCATAATATCCCAAAGAAGTTTTGTACACATTATCAATGATTCCTCATTCTCCTCTTCTTTCAGGCCTAGGACACCGCTAGTCTACATTCCATTTCTATGGATTTGCCTATTTTAGGCATTTAATATAAATGAATCACACAAAATATGTCGTTTGTGTGTTTTAGGTTTCTTCCACTTAGCTTGGTTTTCAAGAATATATCAGTTCTCTGTTACTTTTATGGATGAATAATATTATATTGTATAGATATATGAATGTATGTTTATCCATGACTCAGTTGATGAACATATGAATTATTTATACTTTTTGGCTACACCGACTGGCACTAGGAGTATTCCCACTCCAGCTTTATCCTGAACATGTGCTTGCCTTTCTCTTGGGAAGATTCAGGAGTGGAACTGCTGAGTCATAAGGTGACTCTATATTTAATATGTTGGCGCAATACAAACAGTTTTTCGAAGTAGCACCATCATTTACATTCTCGAAATTATGAGCAGTTGATGAAGGTCCTGATTTCCTCCACATCATTACCAATGATTGTTATTATCTGTCTTGTAAAAAGTAATATTGTATTGTTTTTAGTGAAAATTTCCAGTGAGGTTTCCATTTAACAAACTACAGATATGTTCCAAGACAGGCTTTAACATTTTCATTAATATCCTCATTCATTCCCTTCTGGATTTTTGCTTCCAGCGGTTTTGTTTCCCAGTCTGCTTATATGTCCATCTTTGCTTTAGAGTAATTACTTAAAATTTTATCTCAAATAGATACTCATTTTAAGGATGTGTAGTATTGACTGGTAATATTCTTCATCAGCTCTCAGGGGGTAGTTTTGATTCAAGATTTATGGCATATCTGGGTGATAGTCCCAGGGACTTCTCTAGTCTCAACTGGTCCAGCAAATCTGTTGTGTTTTTCTTAAATAGTTTTGTTCCACATTTTTATCCTTTTTTCGTATAATACATAAACTGTGGTTGGTAGTGGTAGCCGGGCTCCATTTAGTTCTTCTGTCTCAGGGTAGACGAAGTCATGGGTCATTATACTGTTTGTTGTATAAACTCATTTCTTCTCTGAGTCTTTGATTTGCTTCCTTTTCTTTTCTACTAGCTGAGATGAGGTCATGAGCTCTACCGCAGATGGCTGCTCATAAGCTTTTAAGACCACAGACACTATTCAGCAAATTAGGATATAGCGTATACATTCCCAAACTTATTGGTCTAACACCCTTAAAAATTACTCAGAACCTCATCTGACAAAACCTTTTGTAGTAGAGTTCAAAATATCTAGGTGTTTGGGTAGGTCTAACAATATCCATAACTATATCCGTATATGCTTTATATATGAACTTATACACAGGTACACCATGCAAATGTAGGTACATATGGCTGCATGTATGTATGCACATATATATCCATTATTTGTGTACATAAGTACATGGGTACTTATTGTTGCTAAATTATCATTATTTTAGCATTTACTCAAAATATTTTCCCTGTCCATGTGTGTCTATCCTTTTTAGCAACATCATTGACCTTGATCAAGCTATGCACACTTCAGTGTTGCCTTTCACAATTACCAAAATAACCAGTTTATAGTATCTAAAGAGTTATTCCTCTTCTAGCCGCCTTCCCTTCCACAGTAACCACCAATATGGCATAATTCCATTTGTATAAAAAGTCATAAAATGTGTACTTATATAGAAACCACCAACGTTCATTTCCTTTAAAAAATTATTACAGTCATTCCAATGGGTAAGAAATAGTATGTTATTGTGGTTTTGATTTGCATTTTGATTTTCCTTAATAAGTTATGACATTACATATATTTTCATCTGCTTATTGGTCATTTATATATCTTCTTTGGCGAAATGTCTTCAAATCAATAGTTTATTACTTTAGAAACATATGATATTTATTGTCAGAATCTATGGAAAAGAGAGTATCTGGAAAATATTTGAAAACTAAAATATTTTGTGTTATTTCTTTCTATTTTTAGTGCATTCTTTGGTTCTTTGTTTACCAAAACAGAGACATTCTACAAGACCATTAGAAACATGTCCTATTAACCCTGGACATAGTGGCATGGTCAGGTGGGCATTGTGCTGCTAACCACTAGGTCAGCGGTTGATAGTCAGTAGTTTCTCCATGACAGAGTGATGAGAACAACTACTTTCATAAAGATTTGCAACATTGAAAACACTATATAGATTTACTGTGAGCCATAATGAGCATGGATTTGGCTTGTTTTGTTTGTTTGGGTTGATTTATGCTATCTAAACAAAATTCAGATAAGTTTCTTTATTTTTAGAATTTAGAACTAGATCATGCCTACCATTGTAAATTTAAATTACAAAGCAATTATACGAACTGTGTGACTTCCCAAATCAAATTAACTTTTAGCCCAGGAGGAGAATGGGTTTATATCTGACAGGGCATTTTATTTCTCTCTTTGGTCTCACATTTTTTTTTTTTTACTATCTTAAAAAAGATAGGCAAATTAATTGGATCTGACCAAAATTATTCAGTCTGGACCTTACTTAGTGCCCATCTTTATTAGGAAAGTAATTTATTACTACTCGTGTTCTACCATAGTCTGTCAGTTCTTGTTGCTCTGTCCTGGTACTACTGCATCCAGATGTGAACCCCATTGAGCTAGGTGTCCTTATTACTCTCCAAGTGATTTCGGATCAGCCTAGAGTTGTATCCTCTAGTAATAGAAAACCCACCACTTTTAGAAGCAGCTCACTTCTTATATGGGATGCTTACATCTAAAGAATTATTATTTTCTTACATCTCCCTTTCTTTTGATTGAGCAAACAGAAAGTGAGGATAGGTAGTCTGAAAGGTAATTCCATTTTGATTGAAACTGTTTACAGTGAGATCCATAATGGACATGAGATTCATTTTGTCTTTTTTTGTGTACATACGCCTTTCAGTGTATTCTGAAGGCTGTCCAGCTTGGCCAACACTCTCTCTGCTTCAATTTTTAGTCCGTCTAAGTCCTATTCATTTGCCTTCTTTGTATCCATCATTTCTGGCTAATAAGCAATCAGCCAGTAAGGGAAATGCATGCCTCCAGAGGAGAGGTGGTGTTCAAACCAGTGTTTTACCAAACACTTTTCTAATATCTTCTGTCATCTCTTTTATGCAATATTTCCTTCCCTTGGCTTGTCAATCAAACTGAGTATATATGCCTTCCTAGCAATTTCTCCTATTGGTCTCCAGTAGGACATTTTGTGAAATAGGAATGTTTTTATGAATATATATGAAAGAAGGTAGAAGGAAGTAACCGAAATTACTTTCTGGATGTTTTTCCTCTCTTGGTATGTGATTAGTTTGCAGAAAGTAGAAAATTCTGTGTTCTATTAGTCAAAATTGTGTTTTTGTGTAAAACTGTCTAAGGTCTTCTCAGTATTTATCAACTATGGAACTCAAGCACACATACTTATGAATCGGAAGCTTTGTATTTACTCACTAATAAAGCTTTAATTAAAACCTGGAGGGTTGGCATCACAAATAAACTATTCACCACCTAAACTTAATTCAAGTAGATGCAAATGCGCTCTTCTGTAAAGGCTCTCTTCCAGTTTTCCACCATAACCTGAAGGTGGCACCCTTTCCACAAACTAATTCTGCAGAAGTCTAGCAGTGCTAAGGCTCTCCCCTTTTGTCAATGCATATAACACTGAAAAGGTCAAACCAGTACAGAAAACCACTGTGCCTCACGGAATATATGACCCAAGAAATTCCAAATGATTCACGCTCATCTCAAATATGGCAATGAAATGAAACAGTCATGAAAAAAAAAACACCCTCTCAACATATAGTTGTATAATCAAACCTTTAACACGAGAACAGATGAATGGTGTCTTAAAGACTAACTTTCATACTTTATCAAAGAATGAACTAAAATGCCTCAAAATCAGGATGATAATAGAAGCTGTGAACCAAGGGGAGCTGCCAGGGAACAACGCCGGTTATTTCAAAAGAACAGCATCTAAAGGAGACTTTTAAGAGAAAATGATTCTATAATCCGTAGTACAGTAGCCTGCTTCCATGGGCCCCTTTCCACGTTTGTGCATCTCCAGCAACAGTTCTGGGCCAACAGTAACTTCTAGTGCTTTTAGAAAAGTCTCAGAAATGCCAACTAACTGGTTTGGCTCAAATGATGTATTTTATAATTTTTGGTGCATGTTGGGGAACAAACCCAAACTTATCTACTCTTGGTACATACTCTGAGTTTAATGTGATTTGTCGACTTCAGCCCACATAGAAACAATATGTCTGCGGCAAATTTTTAGGCTGGAAATCGACCTTAAGGTCACACAGCATACAGGCAAGTATGAAAAACCACAAGAGTTATTATGTGGGATATTAAAACTTTGAATTAATCTTGTTTGGTAACAAATAACAACAAAAAAGAAAGAATTTTCTATAACAGAAACTGCCTTAGTTATAAATAATTGCCTAATTCTTGCAATAGAAGCAGTTTCATCTTCACTACCACTGTGCAACATTCAGAGCCCTGCAGGACACTGGACATCACAGGCCTATTCTGTTTTTGAAGCGAGAACTGTGGGCTGAAGTAAATGTAGGCCTGCTTCATCACGGGGGAATACACGCTTGTGTGTTGTTTCCATTCCCTCTACTTAGGATTATGTATTTGGGCCAGAGAAAAACCTAACCCACCGCCTGGTTATGCAAATAGAGCTTTATTGGAACATAGTCATGTCCATTTGTGTATGTATTTTCTGTGGCTGTTTGTGTAAAACAGCATAGCTTAGTAATTGCAACAGACCATCTGACCCATAAGGCTAAAAATATTCCCTTTATAGAAAAATTGTCTGATTCTAAACTCCAGTATCCTCCCTCATTCCCCAACAAAGTAAGTTGCTTCAAAATAAGGATGATCTATTTTTTTCATTATTATATCCCCTTTCCCTAGCATGGTGTCTGGTACACCATTGATAAATACTGATTGAATAAATAAGTGGATGAAAGTTACCCCGAGCATGTTCAAACATACAACTTTTTTTCATCATATCCAGATATAAGAAAGACTGGCCTACTTTCCCTACCTTTGTGTTTCTGACATGTGGGTCATGGAATGTGAACAAAAATATTGAAGAAGAAACATTTGGAACAGTGACTTAACCCTTGATGTACACTAGTGTTTCCATTGCAAATGCATACACCTCTCTCTTAAATTGTTAAGTTAGTATACAGAGTATTTACCATGTGCCAATAACTTTACATGCATCATTTTATATAAAACTTAAAATAGCCCTGTAACACATGCACCCATATTATTATTCAAACTTTACAAATGAAAACTGAATTCTCAAATGCTAAAGAACAGAACACAGACTGGTGAAAGTGGGGTGCAGGCCCAAGTGGTTTCATCCCAGTACCTGGGTTTTACAGTGCTTCCCGATACTCCCTTTCTAGAAGAAGAGATAGCTCTTCAATGTTGGTTTGTTTGTTTGCTTGCTTGTTTTTAAAATCTGTGCAGGCCTCTCAAAGAACTAGAAGAATTCAGTGCTTACTAAAATATTTTTGTAATGACCAGAGTGATTCTGTGATTTGCTTAATACTTGAGAAGAAATAGTTTATACAATAAAAACCAACTTAATCTGTTCTATCTTTGCAACAAATAAACCAAAACAAGCCAACAAAGAAATGTCTCTGTTTTGAGTTTCCCAGTGTAAAAGCTGATGGAAGAGAGGATCTTAAGGACGCAGTGATTAATTTGGCAGATGCTTCAGAGATAGTGATAAAGGATGTGGGTGATTGGTCACCGTTGCTAGAATACTTTCCATAGGAAGGCGAATTTGGAAATCAAAGATCTGAAGGCTAAAAGAAAATGAGTATACCAAAACCAGATCAAGATATGACAGAAATAACATTATAGGCCAATAGCCTTTACGAATACAGTTGTAAAATCCTAGCAGAAATGCAAGGTTGACTCAGCACACAGAAGTCAAACAACTTAATACACCACATCAACAACACAAAAGACAAAAAACAGGTCATCATCTCAGGTCTGTATCAAGTCATGAATGCGGACAGGCAGTGTTGGCATTGTACAAAGAATGGCCAGAACAAAGCTACATCTGTGCTTGCCTCTACTTTCTACAAGATCTGTTCACAGATCCAACGTCAGGTGTCACCCGATTCATAACAGTAGCAAGATTACAGTTATGAAGTAGCAACAAAAATAATTTTATTATGGGGGGGGTCATCACAACATGAAACTGTATTAAAGGGTCATGGCACTAAGGAAGCTCGAGAACCACTGCTATAAGGTCAGTCAGAGTTGGCTTGATGGGAGCGAGTTTGGTTTGGAATCTTTCAGTATATCTAAGACTAACGAAAATATATGCTCATACGGAATTTTGTACACCATCGTTAGGAATACCCTAAAAGTGGGAATGAATAAAAAATGCATTAGCTCATGAACCAATAAAGTAGATGTGACATATTCTTTCAATGGTCTAAGAGTAGCCAGAAAAAGAATAAAGTATTATTTGTGCAACAGCATGCTTCAAAGTGGAAAACATTACACTAAGAAAAAGAAGGCAGATATCGTATGCATATCGTATGCTTGTATTTACAAGAAACGTCCAGAACAGGTGAATGTACTGAGATGGAAAGTAGATTTGTAGTTCTCAGGGGTTGGCGGCTCAGAGGATGTCAAAGAGGGAAATCGATGGCGACTGCTAAAGGGCATAGGGCTTCTATTTGGGGTGATAATTTTTTTCAAGAGCTTGACAGTGCTGATCGCTGCCCGGCTATGTAAATATGCTAAAATGGATGAATTGTACACTTCAAACAGGGGGATTTTACTTTATGTACATTATATCTCAATTTGGAAAAAACACTCAAGTCTGAAGAAGCGAGGAAAGGACCCTGTCTGGTAAGCGTTGATCTGCTACCTCAAGTTTGGGGGTTCCTGTCCAGCCACAACTCCATGGGAGAAAGCTGGGGCTGCCTGCTCCTGTGAAGAGGAGGTCTCAGACTGCTTAGACAGGGTCACTTGGAGTCAGAATTGATTTGACGGCAATGGGTGGTGGACTTGGTTCTTCCAGGCACTAAATTGTAGTAGAGAACAATAGCAGTCCTACGAAGCTCAAAGGCAGCTAAAATATCATAAAGTAAACTGTGGAAACTTGAACATGTTTGAAGACAAAGGGAGCCGCTTGAGAAACCGTGAAAAAGTTGAAAGAGACAGAGAGCATTCCTTTGACTTCATATCTAACTGCAGCAGAGAATACTAGGAATTCATAAGGGCTTTCTGTTTCTTTTCTATATATCATGATGAGCTCTTGAGAAAAAGAGAGAGGAGAGCCAATCGATTCAATTAATCTTTCCCTGTGTAGTATTTACGATGCATGTGCATGACTTAGTTTCTTTACAGCAAAAGCGCACAGAGATTTAACGGTTGTTACTTTGTAATAGATATAAAATTGATAGCATCCAAATAAATGAAAATGAGTTGATCTAAGTCTATTAATTTTCCAATGTTGAAAGGTTGGAGAAAGCCCCTGAAAATATTGCATGTTGATGCTGCCTATGATACAGGCAACACATTTTAATGTTTTCAGAACAGATATTTTTCTGGTGCTACTTTCCTCAAAGTATAAATCACTTATAGTCTGGAAATATGGCATTTTATTGATTTGCCTCAAAACTCCATGGGGATGCTATAAAACAACTGAAAACTGACGTTGGATCTGCGAACAGATCTTGTAGAAAGTAGAGGCAAGCACAGATGTAGCTTACACGATGCGTTCTGGCCATTCTTTGTACAATGCCAGCACTGCCTGTCCGCATTCGTGACTTGATACAAACCTGATCTCAGAAATCGACACGTAGTGAACGAGCCCTGATCTTGACAAGACTGTGAGAAGAGTCGTGACTTGTGGATTGTCCCAAGGACCGAACAGATGTTTCTCAAATGTTGAATCTTTAACTAAAATTCTTTCACTTCATTCTCTTTGAAGGCTTCAGATAAAATAAGAACATAAAAAAGATCCCCTATCTTCTTTTAGATTAAAATATGCTAGTATCAACAGGGCCTTACGAAAGGCAGGAAACTAAACCAGAACTGATAGTGTACATATATTCAGCTCCTCCTTCCCCTTGCCCCGCCAGATATAGACGATTTAAAAAATCTCTATGGTGCAGCAGGAGAGAGAGAGAGAGAGAGAGAATTTTGCTTGTCACTGGAGATCAATTTATATGGTAAACATTCTTGTTCTCTCACCCTATGGCTGAGCTGTGTGACAGCGCAAAGCAAGCTGCGTGTGGGTGCGCTGCTACTATTCCTGTCCCCAAATAAGCTCAAATCGATTTGAAGCCATAGAATTTCAAAATCTCGAGAAGCTGTGGAAAATCAGCAAGATTGATTTTTAAGAACTTCTGAGTAAGATAAGTTTTGTAAAACAGATTTCTGCCTACCTTAGGAGACTGGCGATATTTAACTGTATTCATTTTAGGCTAATGGAGTTTGACATTTTCACTAATTAAAGTCATTTGAAGCTGAACCTCATTTTCAGGTAATTCAACATACTGAATTCAGGACATCTCTACATTCCTGTTTACCTCTGTCTCTAAGTCTTTCTCTTGCTGACTATGTTCTTGGTCAGTGCTTCTGCTGCCCTGGAGCCCTCACTAACTTTCAATGGGCATTAATAATCATCAAATATATCTAGTCCCATGACCAGAAGTTGAAATGTGAGGCACATTGGATTTGGTATTTTCAAAATTTTTATTCGGTGTCCTTTACTAATCTAATAATATCTACCTCCTGCTGACATCCTTCCCTCAAATATCTGTCTATCTATCTATCTATCTATCTATCTATCTATCTATCTATCTATCTATCTATATATCTATCTATCTACCTATCATCTATCTATCTATATCTATCTATTATACTGCCTATCTACATACCTATCTTTCCTATTTTCCATTATGGCAAGTTATAATTTTTAATTGACTGTTAAAATAAATCCACATTCTAATGTAGGAACATTTGCAAGCTTACTTAAAACACACATACATATAACATATGTAAGTTGTAAAATCCATTAAAATGAAAATGAATGTATCCACAACTTAAGTTGAGAGCTAGAATATTGATATCTTGCATTTATTTATTTATAATCATTTTATTGGGGCCTCAAACAGCTCTTATGACAATCCATACAGACATCTATTGTGTCAAGTACATTTGTACATTTGTTGTCATCATTTTCAAAACATTTTCTTTCTAGTTGAGCCCTGTGTTTCCAGATATTATCTGTACTAGTGTACATGCTCTGGTCTAGCTGGATTTGTAAGGTAGAATTGGGATCATGATAGTGGGGGGGGAGCATTAAAGAACTTGAGGCAAGTTGTGTGTTTCATCGGTGATAGACTGCACCCTGCCTGCCTCATCTCTTCCTTGTTACCCTTCTGCAAGGGGATGTCCAGTTGTCTACAGATAAATCTGCACCCCCCCTCATTCACATTGCCATGTTTTTTTTGGTTGTTGTTCTGGGTCTTTGATGTTGTCACAATAATTCAGTTGTATTTTATACAGTAGAGATTTTAAATATGAATGTGCCACTATTATTTATCCAGTGCATTGTCAATGCATTTCTTGATTGCTCCAGGTTTTTGTTTGTAATATTTGGTCTTGTTTAGAAGCATTATTGTGCATGTTTCCTGATGCTCATGTGCTTGACTTTCTCTAAAGAAGACAAATGAAAATAAAGCGACTATAAATTTTGTGTACGTTGGGTTTCATTTAAATAGTTCCAAATTGTTTCAAATACAGTGGACATCCATCCATTTTTGCCCATCGAGTGGGTGCCAAGTGCTGCCGGGACCACACAAATCGTCAAGTGCTCCCTTGCGAACTAAAGGTCTGGTGATCTGCTTCTGGGACATCTAACAACGACCTACTGAGTGCCAGCAGTCAGCCACCAACCGATACGCATTCTAGAAGATTCAGTAGTAACTTCAAAAGAGCAGCGCTCACCCCAGGGCCTCGTTCAGTGGGGTTCCAGAAGAAGGAGGGATGAAAACCGAAAACACAAGAGAAAGAATAGGTGCTGTTGCATTGTGCAGAGCAGCTACTGACCTGAAGCAAAATGTGTATGATTTGTTGCATGAAAACCTGACCTGCTTTGGAAACTTTCACCTAATTCACAATTAAAAAGGTGGAAACAAAAGAAAAAGAAAAGAAATGGCTATTCTGAAACTGAAAAATAAAGCATGCAAAATTAGGAATTTATTAGATAGTTCAGCAGCAGATTGTTGGTGTTATTATTGTTAGGTTCCATCAAGTCAGTTCTGACCTATAGAAACTGTATGCACGACAGGAGGAAACCCTGCCTGTCCTATAACATCATCACAATTTTCCTATGCTCGATCCCATTGTTGCAGGCACTGTGGGAATCCAGCTCTTTGAAGACCTTCCTCTTTTTTGTTTTCTTCCCCTCTGCTTTACCTAGCCTGACATCCTTGCCCAGGGATTGGTCTCTCCTGACCACATGCCCAGAGTATGTAAGACAAAGTCGTGCCAGATTGCATACATCATAATCTGGGATACGTAAATTTGAAGAGAAGTAAATCCTAAGAGATTTAAGCAAAATCATGGGGGGAAAAACAAAGAATGGAAAGAAAAGGATGTAGAAGATGTATAGTCATATAGTAAACATATGAGGAATTGTTTTCCTAGAAAAGGATGAGAAGGAATGTGGTAGAAACAATATTTGAAGAGATAATGCTCAATAATTTTCTAAATACAGATTCAAAAAGGAAAAACTAACCAACATCCCCTGCCCCATATCCTAAAAATAATAAGTACAAAATAAATCGCACTCAATTTGATCATAGGCAAACTACTAAAAACAAATGGTAAAGGGAAAATCCCCAAAGCATCCAGACAAAAAAGAAACATGACCTTCAAAGGAAGATTAAAAAACATACAGACTGATATTACAATAGGATATATGGAAATCAAAATTTAATGCAATGGCATTGATAAAATGCAGAGAAACACTTCTGATAAAGAATTTTAAAATTAGCAAATGTATCCTTCAATAATAAAGCTGATAATGATATTACTAGACAAACAAAAGATAAAATAACTTACTGCCAACACATTAATATTTCAAAAAATACCAAATAAAGTTCTTTAGTCTGGAAAATGATCAATCCCAAGGTAAAGTTATGAAAGCTAGGTTTGTGTCAACTTTGATGGGCCAGGATTCTCACTAGTTAGGTAATTAAGGCCCAGTAATTCCCCAAGATATAACCTAACAGGAAGGACTCACCTCCATAATGGGATCTGCTATGATCATCCAATCAGTTGTAAAAAATAAAAATGGGAATATGCAATACCTTTACCTAGGTCACAGCCCTGATGCAATCAACTGAAAGGAAGTTTCTTAGGGGCGTGGCCTACTTCAAATATAAGTGGATGATGTGGAAAAGTTTTCTTGATTTTTTGCTGGAAGCTAATCAAGTCAGGAGAAACCGCTAGTCTAACATCTGATCCACACACATGGAACCTAGCAGGACTTGGACTTGCCTGCTTCTACAACTGTTTGAGCCACTTTCTTAAAATAAAGATCTTTCTATGTATACATAGACAATTTTCATTGGTTTCACTCCTCTAGAGAACCCAGTCTAAGACGGAAGTATATAATTGTAGGAAGGATTAAAAGCTGTAAATTTGTAGGTAAATCATCTTTGACAAAGGTTGGTGATATGCAGCCCAGCATCTCCAAGGAAATATTTAAGTGTAAAAACAGAGTTATAGACTAGAAAATACCTTTGAAACGATTTAGTCCCACACTTGATTTATTGGGCAGACATGACAAAATTATCTCACAGATGTATTCGAGACATATTTGGGACTATAAAAAATTCAAATGTTTAAAACAATTATGACCGTTGAGTCCCCAATGCTTCAACCTCCAGGTTATTCGCTAACTCTTAGGCCTTTAAATTTTCTTAGGAATATCTCTTTTCATTATATATAGCCTCTAGTTACTTTATTCGGTTTCTCTACTTCCCATACTTACTTAATGGCATAAAATTTTTCTGTGTTAAGAAGCTTCAAAACATAATAAGTAATCCAACTGAGCAGTATGGATGTTAGTCTGCTCGAATTTGTTTGTATCCTGCTTGATAGAGCTTGACTATACAAGATTCTGCCCTTATAGATGAATGGGCATAAATCTTAAATTTACTTTCTCAGACTAGTAGAGGTTCAGGTAGAAATTACATTTACCCCTGAAGTGTTGCATTTAGAGGTTAAATGATGCTGTCACAAACTAATTATAATGGTTAGTAGGAACTGAATCTTCAAAACTACAGAGCGGTCCCAACCAGTCTCTGAGACTGGGGAATTATGTTATTTGATTGGTCTGCACTTAACATATATATGCATTTTAAAATTGTTCTGCCACACAACATAAAAAAAAATCCACTGCCATCGAGCTGGTGCCACTCACAGCAACTCTTTAGGAGGGGGCAGAACTGTCCCCGTGAGTCTCCGAGTCTATGTCTGTTACCTAGAGTAGAAGTTCCTGTTTTTCTCCAGAAGAGCAGTTGGGGGTTTCAAACAGCTGACCTTGTAGTTTCCAGCACAGTGCATAAACACTGTCCCCAGAGCCCCCCTATATAACCTAGGGCATAAAAAATATCCGTGTTTATTTGGCTGCCAGGTGAGCCCTCGGGGGAGCTCAGGTCCAGGTTTGGAGGGTGTCTGTGAGCCATATTTTCTATTTGCATCTACAAAGAATTATGCAGTGATCTGTTGGAGCACTCAGTCTATGTTTTGGTTTGGTTTTGTTTTTAAGGATTTTGGGATTTTATTAGGCATTTTTCTCTCATTCTGTCCAGGATCTTCTGCGGTCCTGATCAGAGTGTTTTGTTGTAGGAGTCAGGCACCATCTAGTACTATGGCATTCATGAAAAAATGTATTAGAACAATTCACAAAAGGAGTGTGGAAGGGCAGCATTTGCCCCCATCAAAGCTCAGAAGGCAGGAAGGGGGTAGGAAAGAAGGGCACACGTATACTAGGGACAGAGGGAGGAAGGAGAAGAGTGCTGTTACATTGAGGGAATTGGAAATAATGTGGTGAAACAATAGGTGTACGAAATTCCTAATGAAAAATGAATTTACTCTGTAAAATTTCACCCAAACCACAAATTAAAGACAGAGAAACCACACAAACTTAAACCATAAGCACACAGAGACAGAGACAACACACACACACATACACACACATAGAGAATGTGTATATATTTTTATCTAGAAGTTTGAATTAAATAACACTTTATAAAAATATTTCCATTTATTCATTAGCATGTGGTGAATTTCTATAAGGCTAACTAATTTGGACCAGATTTAATTTATTACTATATACTTTAAACTTAAACATATTAATTATTCTACTGTTTTGAAAATAAATGAGAGTAAGCACAAATAATCTATTTTCTGACACTTCACATTCTTAGGTAAGGTAAAGCCTAAGAGAATGTAACACACAAACTTCCAACTGATGATTCTACAAATATCATAGCAGGGCTATCTTCTTATCCTAACACTTGAATGAAATAAGATAGAGCCATAGGACTGACAGAACCTGAACATCAATATTCATGATGCTATTGCATGGAGACAGAGCATTTATGATATTTTCTTAAGCTGTTATGTCTGGATTATAATGAGTATCCCAGAATAAGCAAAAGGCTAGACTTTCAAGTCTCCAAAGAACCATTCAGCTCTGTGCATCTGTCTGAATTTGAATAATTCAGCTCGGCATGCACAGAAAAGAAACCCAAGGAGAAGGGAGCTAAGCAAATAGTGTGCTGGGGGAGATATTAACACCTTCTTGCTTGCTGAAAATCAGTGTCCGTAAACTTCCACAGAGCTACAGCTCTACCGGCCTAAATGATCACCACAAGTCCAGTGGAATTAAGCTCCTTATTTCCTGAAAGAAGGAAAAATACAGGTGATTTGAAATGTTTGTTTCCAATTTCTGGGGTATTACCGCAGTGTTTGAAAACAGCAGATTCTATAGAAATGCTGGAAGTATATAATTTTTGTGGGGGTTCTATTGCTGTTTAATTAGTTAGTACTTACCCAAGCGGCCCTGGTGGAGTAATGGTTACAAGTTGAGCAGCTAGCTTGGAGGTCGGCAGTTCTAAATTATGAGCTGCTCCTTTGGATAAAGAAGAGGCTTTTATTTTTACTCCCGTAAAGAGTTCGATAGTCCTGGAAACCCGGAAGGAGACATTTCCCCCTATCCTACTGGATCACTATGATCAGCATTAACTCGATGACAGTGAGGGTTTTGTTTGTTTGTTTTGCTTTGTTTTTTGAAATACCAGGTGAACAGAGGATAACATGTCCAAAGTATGAGACACATTTTTGCCAGCCTCACATCTAAGGAGTATTCTAGCTAACTTCCTTGTTTGGGCTGAGGATTTTTGAGCCCCTTCGTCTCTTACCCCCGGATGTAGTCAATTTGATTCCTGTGTGTGCTATCTGGTGAGGCCCGTGTCTATAGTTGTCATTTATGTTGTTGGAAAAGGTATTTGTACAATTCTATCGTGAGGCCTTTAGTCTTGTTTCTGTCACCAAGATCTTATTTTTCAGCTACTGGTCCTTTTACCTTTGCTTCTAGTCTCATTCCAATCACGAGTACATCTTGATAACATGTTTGATCAATTTCACACAGAAAATATTGGTGAGTATTTGCATTCTTCTCATTTCGGGCTTTAGTGATTGGTGTGTGCATTTGAGCCATAGTTGTAATAATTGCTCTTCCTTGTAGCTTAGATGTGCTCTGGAAACCACATATTCGATATTAGGGATTTCTTAGGGGATTGTTCCAAAAGTAATCAAACCAAACCTATTGCTGTGGGTTTGATTATGACTCAGCGACTGTAAAGGACTGAATAAAACTACTCCATAGGATTTCTGAATCTTTAAACCTTTATGGAAGTAAGTTGTCACATATTTTCCCCTTGGAATGGAGGGTGGGTTTGAACCACTGACCTGGTTCACAACCCAGCACTTTAACAACTGCACCACTAGGGTTCCTTAAGTGAAATTTAGAGGTCAGTGAACCCGAACTGTTAGGTGTTATTTAAAATAAAAAGGATCATTTTCTTGCTAACTTCAAGATAAATTAGATCTACGGTCTTCAAAATTAGCTATAAAACTAAAAACTACTAGGGAACTTTAAAAACTACTGGTGCCTCCATACATCCCCATAACCTGATCACTAACATTCTAATTCAGTTGATCTGGGATACTTCCTGGATACCAGAATAATAGTAAAAAAACACATCTCCAGGTATTTCTTTGGTGTATCTATGGTTGAGAATTATTGTACACCTTTATACAGTTTCCTTGCATCTTCCCTTCCCCAAAGAAGACTAATATTGATAAGATTAATCTTCAAAGCTTGAAGCCCTCAATTCCATTTTCAGAGCACAAACATTTCTAACCGCAGTGAAGGAAAATTTCATGGTACCGCATTTCCGACCATAGTCTTTGTAACTTCCAGCAAATGATTGCACCATGCAAACAGAATGTGTGAAACTCTAAACTGGAGATTGCTGTTTTTTTCATCCCATTGGTTATAAAATGAGCCATCCCAGAAGGGTCATGACCCTAAAGAAGGAAAAGCTAAGAAAAGCATGTCCATTCGACCCAAGATCACTGTGTGGCGAAGTGGCAGTGTCAAGGGCAGCAGCCAAGTCAGAAGCCCTGAGAGAATGAGATAAAGTAAGTGGTGGGGATTCCTTTGAAATGGAATGAGTAAAGCCCTTGAGCAGGAAGCCGGCTTGCAGAGTAAGGCTTCTTTGGGCATTTGTTTGGCACCAAGGAACTGTATAACAACCACTGTTTAGAACAGAGCAGAGATCAAGAGGCTGTGTGGCTGCGTTGCCTAGGACCAGAGAAGTGTGCCTGTGGGTATGACAGAGAAGAGGTGGAGAGTAGAGAATTGCTATATTTTGACCATTTGTGATCCCAACTTGTAACTCGATAGCTTCTTTAAAAACAGCATTGATGTGTGTATGGATTGTGATGAGTTGTATGAGCCCCTAATAAAATAATTTTAAAAAACCAGCATAAGCATGAGTATTGTCTATGCTCTATGGACATTACAATGTTTTCACAAACCCAGTAAAGCAGAGAAGAATGTCTTGGGAAGAGTGGCTATTGTTAACATTGATAAAGAAGGTTGGAGAGTGAAGGCATGTCTGACTTCTGCCTCATGGGAATTGCTTTGCGCTGGTGATTCTTCTCCTTCCCCCTTGTGAAGTTAGAGGGGTTCATATACCACCTTTACATCATTCTTCAACTCACGATCAACCACACTTCAATTATGAGCTTCATTCAAACAATTGGTTTAATTTTACGTCTACATCCCTTCTCGTTGAATCCGGGTTGACCTTCATGATGCATTCACAACAAGTAGGATGCTGAGAAGTGAATTCTGAGGTTAGGCCAGACAAGGCCATGAGCTGTTGCCTAATTCTCTTTGAACAGTTATACTAAGGATTCTTGGCACACCATGAGGGAAATTGTTCTTTCTAGAAGTTGTTATTCTTTGAAAAAGTGAAGCTTTTTCACCTATACGTTGTTTGGTTAGTAGTTTTATTTCTCAAGTTATTCTGTCTTAGACACAGGAGATGTGAATAAAGAAGCTTATGCCACCCACCTTCCTTGCTCTTGAGCCACCCACCTATTGAGATTTCACAGTTACTGTGAAAAAAGACAAGCTTCCCTAACATTCTTTGTCAGAATTTCAGAGACACAGAATTCATCAACATTAAAAAAAGTGTCTTATTTTAGCGTATGAAGATTTGTGTGTAATTCTTTTAGACACCAGTAGTAACAGAAGCAGAACTGGGTCCTTGAAAACGAGATCCACTGTGTCAAAAACATGGCCTTGGTTTTGAGAACAGGGGGTGGATGAACACCGGAGTCGTCTGGAGAAGGCTGTTGGTAGAAGCCTGATCGACTTCAAGGAGGGGACCAGCGCGAGGTCCAAGAACACCAAGGAACACCTCACTGAAGCGTGGAGGCAAAGGGGCTCTTGGTTGTAGCCGTTTCTTATTTTACACATTGAACAAATTGTCCTCTGTGTAATGTAGAAAATAGAAAACGTGCCTTCATTGAAGTGATGGCACTGGATGCTTCCAGGCATGATGCCAAAAGCATATATTGCATTCTTTTTAGTTTTATATAATAAGGTCCATTTAGAATGAGATGAACTAAAGAAAACATCACGATATTTCAAGTAGAATTTACAGGTACCATAAAGAATCCACAACTGCCTAGATTAGGGAAAATACAAGCACACAAACAACAACAAAATATCTGTCCTCCCTAATTTTCACAGCAGGAATTTATCAAGGTAAAAAGGTGTCAGAATAAAGACCAAAGCCATGGTGCTCATAGGAAAACATCTCCTGGTACAGATCACTTAACGTTGACATTGGACAACGTTTTATGGATAGCTATGGGAGATTTGAGGTGGTACCTGATAGATGCTTTCAAGCAGTCAAAGGCCTTCAAAAGAGATAGAGTTGCAGATACCCTTTGAAAATACAATCCAACATCCATATAAAGCTTTTATTCTTAGCTTTCTTCATTCTTTGTGAGCAATAGCTTATTTTCCTACAGTGACTTTCTTTTGTACAACTCTAATCACTTGTCAATATATTTAATTGCTTTGACTTATTTTGCAGAAGATAAAGTTTAGAAAATCAGTTTCAGTTTCTGAAATACCCAATCACGAATAAAGTATGACAGAACAAAGCAGTATGAAAGAGCACAGTAAAGGAGGCCTAATATTAAAGTAATTTTAAAGTAATGCCCTTCCATAATCCAAATCTGAAAATTCTAGAAGTTTATTATGAACTGGACTCCAAAGTGAAATAGGTAATAATTGAAGAAAGTAGTTTTGTCATAATGTTGATAGGCCATGATGATTTCTTGGATTAATTACAGTTATAGCAATGAAATAGACAAAAATGGGCAAAACAACTTTATATTTAAAAAAATAAAATTTAGATATTTCCTGGCCCACACAGAGCAAAACAATATAAAACAAGAAACTCACTGCCAGAGTCAATTCTGACTCTTATTGACCCTAAAGGACACAAGAGAAGTGCATCCTAATATTTCCAAGGTTGTCTACTTTTACAGGATTAGAAAGGCTCATGTTTCTTATACAGATACTATAGGACAGAGCAGACCTGCACTCTAGGGTTTCGGAAGCTGTACATCTTTATGGGAGCAAAAAGGCTCGTGTTTTTCCCTCGAGTGGCTAGTGGGTTCACATTGCTGACTTTGAGGTTTGCAGGACAATGTGTAACCCACTATACTACTTTCATACAAAGAAGGTTCAAATAAATAGCCACTATTTATATGTCTTTCAAAATATGGGACAATTCCAAAGATTGAAGGTAATAATCATATTTGCAAATAATTTAATTCCCTTGATTTATTTTTGTTGTCTAATATTCTGGCTAAAACTTTCAACATGATGTTGAATAAGAGTGGTTATAGGGGGAATCCTTGTCTAGTTCCCTTCTCAGGGGAAATGGTTTTAGTTTTTCCCCGTTGAGTATGATGTTGGCCATTGGATTATCATATGGGACTTTTATTATGTTGAGGAATTTCCTTTATACTCTTGTTTATTGATTTTTTTTATCAAGAATAGATGTTGGAGATTGTCAAATGCTGTTTGTTCATCTACTCATATGATCTTGTGATTCTTTTTTTTAAATCATTTTATTGGGGGCTCATTGAACTCTTGTCACAATCCATACATACATCCATTGTCTCAAGCACATTTGTACATATGTTGCCATCATTTTCAAAGCATTTTCTTTCTACTTGATATCAGCTACTCATTTTTCCATTCCCTTCCCCTCCTTCCCTCATGAACCCTTGATAATTTACAAATTATTATTAATTTTTCATATCTTGTACTGTCTGATGTCTCCCCAAAGCCCCTTGTCTGTTGTCCATCCCTCTGGGAAGGGGTTACAGGTAGGTCATTGTGATCGCTTCCCCTTTGTTCCCCCCACCTGCCCCTTCCCCTCTTGGTATGGCTACTCTCAATATTGGTCCTAAGGAGTTTATCAGTTTTATATTCCCTGTGTCTCCAGCTTTTATCTGTACCCATGTATATGCTCTGGTCTAGCCAGATATGGACCGTAGAATCAGGGTCATGATAGTGAGGGTGGGGAGGGGTGAAGAAAGCATCAAAGAACTAGAGGAAAGATTCTTATTCTTTGTCTTAGGTGGTGCATTTCATTGATTGGTTTTTGAATATTGAACTGTCCCTTGCATACCTGGTATGAATGAATTCCTCTTAGTCATGATGAATTAATTTTTGGTATGTTGTTGGATTCTTGGCCAGAATTTTTAAAAATGGTTTTATTGGTACTTTTTCCAGGTATCATAGAATTCAATAATTTAATCATAGCAAAAAGAATTGTACAATTATAACCACACTCACTTTTAGAACATTCT
This sequence comes from Echinops telfairi, assembly GCF_000313985.2. Lineage (NCBI taxonomy): Eukaryota > Metazoa > Chordata > Mammalia > Afrosoricida > Tenrecidae > Echinops > Echinops telfairi. The sequence continues at coordinate 17,089,099 of NW_022111327.1, read as the reverse complement.
CTTCTTATTTCTACCCATAGCTATTCATAATTATTTTTCAATTTTGGCAAAAATGTACACAACAAAACATTCTCCAATTCAACACCTTCTGTATGTGTAATTCACTGCCATTGTTTATACTCTTTGTGTTGTGCAGCGATTATTGATATCCTTTTCCACATGACCCCACCACTAGTAACATAAACTTAGTGCTCTCTAAGCAAAAACGCTTCCTCCTTCCCTCATGGTAACCATTGATCAACTTTGGTTTCTTTTCTAGTATTTTCTTGATACAATATTCACATATAATACAGTTCCATAGTTAAGTTGTTTTTAAAGATAGTTAGTTGTATATGCATCATCACAATCAGTTTCAGCGCTCCCTCCCCCTTCCTGCATCCATTGTTTGCTCTCCAATTCCCCTCACCCTCCCCACCCCCATATTCCAATAAACAAATTCAACAGCTATTGTCTCTATAAATCTGCTCCTTCTGTGTTTCATAGACCATGAACCCTAACAAAAACAATTGAAAACAAAATGAAATAGGAAGGAGAAAACAATAATAACATAAAGATCTAAATATAAATAGAAATAAGAACGAAAAGACTATCAACAATATTTTTAAAGCCAGAGAATAAATATCTGTTGTGCAACAAGTGAGAAATATTTGAGCCTAGAGCTAATTCAGGTTGGGCCATGAGGGATGTCGACTTGCCAAGCATCCAGTTCATTATTAATATATGCAGGTTTGTTGCTGTGTTTTTTTCTGTGGTGTATGTGATGCCTTTGCTTTCCTCCCCCCTATTTTGGTGGTTTGCTGGGTGTCTTTTTTTCCTCCTTTATTGGTGTGCTATTTTGAGTGCTGATTTCACTGTATTGGTTATTGAGAGGTATTGTCCAGTCTGATGCTCTAATGTTTGTCTACTATTGTTAACTCTCTGCCCATAGTTGTCCAGTTAATATAGTATGTAAGGCTGGTCTTGTTTTTACAACTTCCTTTAGCTTTTTCTGGTGTGGAAATACTTTTATTTCTCCCTCAGGTTTGAGGGAGTATTTTGCTGATATAGGATTCCTGTTCGGCAGGTTTTTGTCTTTCAGAATTAAAAAGGAGAGCAAAAGTAGAAAGAGATAGTGAGTGGAACAGGAGAAAAGCATAAGCAAGTATTCAGCTCCAAAGAAGAGGAGATATATATGTTTGTGTGTGTGTGTGTGTGTGTGTGTATATTAGAATGCATTAGAATTAGAATATATACATATATTAGAATTAAAAAACAAAATAGAAAAGATGAGAAAAGCAAGAATGAAATTGAAAGTGAAGGGGATGAAAATAAAAATGAAATAAGTAGACAGGGATAAAAAAGAAAAACAAAAAGTGGATGTGCAGAGAAGAGAAAGTGAGATAAAACATACAACATGCAAGGACGTGGATTGCTTAGAGGTGCTGGAGTTACACTGCTATAGCACTGTGAATGTAGACGGGCCTGTGCATGCAGAGGGGGGAAAAAGCCCTTGTTTGGGTAGGTGTGCCCCAATTCCCAGGCCTGCCTCTTGTTTGCCCTGGAGACATGCATATCCTCCAGGGTAGAGGAAGTAGGAGGGAACTAGAAAAAAATAATGAAAACATTGTCTTACATCATAAATACACATAAATTAAATGAAGTGAAAAATAAAATCTGCGTGGTTAGGAATTCTTGCGCATGTCTCTGCTGCCTGGGGCGGGGGTGGCGGTGCTTGGGTGGGAGTTTGCCAGAGAAGGAAGCAGGAAAGAAGGAGGTGAGAAAAACAAATGTGTGGCTTGGGTCCTGAGAATGTCTGCACCAAGCTGCCCCTGTGGTCTGTCATCCCACCAGGCAGGGGCCCCACAGTCCCCTGAGGTAAGAGGTTTGTCTCACCAGGTTGGTTTCGAGGCTGGAAAGGATAACTTATGCTGGGTTGTGGGTGAGGTGCCCTGAAAGAGTTTGTGTTGCTAGTCAGTGGTAATGAGGAGTCTTTATCAATGGAGTTAAAAGAAAACAGACTTTTTGCTTGAACTTTGTGAAGCCCTCTTGTATCTGTGCTAGTTGAAGGCATTATAATAGAATCGGTGAGGCCACTGATTGAGAAAAACATGGCCTAACAAAACTCCGAGGAATGTCAACAATTAAAGAAGAATAAATCATAGGAAGAGAGAAAAAAAAAAGTGCTCAGGAATGTGTGAGAAAATTGAGAGACCAGTGTTGTAGGAATCCCAGAAAAAGAATTTCAGTGGGGCCAGTGTTAATACTGCAGAACAGGTGCTGCTCAGGACAAACAAACAAAACCAGAGAGTAATGTAGAGGGAAGGCAGATGAGTAAACAAGGATAAAGAGAGTGTGGCCACAACCAGACAGATATTTCACAAACGTATAGTAGACAGAAGGTAAGAATAATTTCAGAGCTTTCAGGGCTACACAATCACATAGTATGCTTTGGTACATAAGTGAAAATGCTCACATATGACAGCTTCTGATGTTTTTCTTCTTGTTTTTTTTTCTCTTTTAAATTCTAAAAAGTTGTATAGGTGCATAAAGCTTTAAATCTTACATATATTTCATCTTATTAAACATGTTCATTCTATAGAAAAGCTATTAAGGGCCAGAATATGAAGAAAATTTCATAAAGCCATGAAGTTGGGGACTAGAAGGGTGGATACAGATAATTTCCCTTGGCTTCTTCTTTAATGTCTCTCCACTAAACCTTACTATTTTGCACTCTACCTGCTATTACTGAATCTACCAAAATTTATTTCAAGTTTTAGATAACTTTAAGCTTCTAGTCTCAATGAAATCTATTTTTCAATCTTGTATGTTCATACAAATTGTTATAAGGTAAAATTGGAGAAAATCAAATAAATATTAGCATTTTAGCTCATCCAAGAAAGTGATGCTTCACCCTCTTTGTCATGCATGTATATCTGTGCATTTTCAGCTACATTATAAATATGCTCAAAGCTGCTAATTCACTAAATAAAATAAATAGTTTCAAATAGTCTAGGTGTTCTATTTTCATGAATATTTAAATATTTTGTACACACTGAATTGTGGGTTGAAAATATTTATAAGTGAATACTCATTGAAAATTATGTGTCCCACTGAGGCCAGGATAAACTGGGCTGCTAACTGGAAGATCAGTGGTTCAAATGAACCAGCTACTCCATAGGAGAAAGATGAGATTGTCTGCCCCATAAAGATGTAGTTTTAGAAACCCTAGTAGCAGTTCTACTCTGCCCTATTATGTCAGAATCCACTTGGTGGCATTTAATTTACTTGCTTCTCATATGAAAAGAAAAGTCTAACACATAGAGTTTAATAATGTGTGTATAGAGACCTGCACTTTTTTATGTATAAAAATATTCTTGACTTCTAAGTATTTTTGAACATGTAACATAAAGTCCAAACAAGCAAACAAGCAAAAAAATAGAGAGAAAGTTATGCACCCCAAAATCTAATTGTAGATCATGATTCCTTTTGTTAGTATCATAAATTATAAAGTGAAAGAATAATTCATTTTGGGGGAGTTTTTTGAGCTGGATCCTCCCCCCAAAGCAAACTGATAGCTCTCAAGTTGATTCCAACTCATAGCGACCCTCTAGGACAGAGTAGAGCTGTTACATAATGTTGTGACTTTACAAAAGCACACTGCCACATCACATCACTGCCACTGCACATAACATTACAGAAGCACACGGCCACATCTTTCTCCCATGGAGTGGCTGATGGCTTTGAACCACCTGACTTTTGAGTTAGCAGCTAAATGATTAACGACTGCACCACCAGGGATCCTTGCCAAGATGGATATATGCTTAATATTTTATTTATATATATACCATGTTTTTAAATGTACAAAATATGCTTTTAACTTCGTATCTCCCCAAACCAAAATTAATATAGCTCGCTTGGTTCATGGTTTCTTAATCACGTTTTGCATCAACTAGTTAATGAGATTTTCCAGGTAAAATAAATGACAATGACAGCATGTAAACATTTTTAGTGATGTCTAGGATCCATCCATAATAGGGACTTGCAGTGACATAATGGAATTAGACCTTGCCATGTGATTAAAATAAAATTATTTCTTCTAAACCTATGACTGATAAATATCTAGAGCTGATAAATTGCAAATGTCTAGAAAATTTTGAGACCACCTAAAACCAATCATTTCAATTTCACTCAGTTATTTTAAAAGTCTTTGTCCACATCCAGATTTAACACCACTAATATGGCAAAAATACAAATAAGGAGGGGAAATATATTAAATATGATTTTATGAATTTGAGTCAATTAACATCTAAAACTTATATGGTGTTTATATTGTTCAACTTAGATAAACCTTAAAAATTTATTAGCTTTATGAAATGTTTACCTCCTTTAAATGCACTATTTTTTCAAGTCTTACCTTTCTCAATACACAATCTGCAGTAACTATCAGAATGGTAGCTATATAGTGAAATAATTCCCCTTTAGCTTTTTATACTTTTTCTCTTATTTTTGAACAGTTTATAGACATATAATTCATGTATTCAATAGTCTAAATATGTTAAAAGGGTTGTGAAGTCATCACAACAATTTTTGAACATTTACTTCATTCTTTTACCCATTATTATTAGGTCCTTACCCCCCTCCCCTGCAAACTTCCCTGCATAATGCTGAGAAACTATTAATCCAGTTATTGTCTCTATAGATTATTTATCCTGGATTTTATATAAAGAAAATCATACTAGAAAACAACAATGATAACAAAAGAAAACAGAGAAACCTCAATCCAAGTGAAAACAGACAATAATTTAAGCTAAACAGATATCTTTTTAAGCTGAACAAATTAAAAATGGGTCAAAAGGGAAAACAGATGATAATATGTTAACTTCTAACCTAGCTATATCTGCAACAATCCATTTTCCAGTGCACTCTGAGGGCCGGATTATTCACATCTCTGGTGAATGGTCTGAGAGAAATCACTTGAGGCTTAATTGAAGAATGAACTCATCCATAGTCTTCTGCAAACCAGTGCTCAGATTTTAAGCTCTCATACATTTCCCGCTTCTGATCTTGGATTTTATTGTTTTTGATCCATGGATCACACAGGCTGTTATTCTCCTTCTTTGTGGACTTAGCTAACACCTCACTTAGATGGCTGCTTGTTTTAAGACAAACCCTTAAGACCCCAGATGTTATGCTTTCTGATAGGCAGCCACCATCTGATTTCTTCACCACTCTTTGTTATAGCACCCATATTTTCGATGATCATTGTGTGAGGGCAAGAATTGAGAAGGACCATGCCATAAGAACGTATTGTTCTTAGATTAATTACCTTTCTTTCTTTTCTACCTTATTTCTCTTTCTGTCTTTTGACATGAGATGAAAAATATCACCATTCTCTCTTCCTGAAATATATAACAGCTCACCTATAACAACATGATCCACTTAATAATTATGTTCTCCATACATATTTTCACATAATTGCCAAATGCAATTCCAAGAAATAGTTTTAATTTTCATCCAAGTTTCTCTTAGTCAAGTTAGATGTCCTGGCACATAGTTGTTGGTCTACTAATCACACGGAGAATGGTGAAACTGTCTATCCCCATAACTATTTTCATTTTTAGAAACTCAATGGCAGTTCCAACTCAAAACTCACTACTATTGAGTCAATGCCAACTCATAGTGACCCTATAGGACAAGGTAGAACTGTCCGGGGGAGTTTCTGAGACTAACTCTTTATGGGAGTAGAAAGTGCCATCTTTCTCCTCAGAGTGGCTGATTGTTACAAACTGATGACCTTACAGATTTCAGCCCAACACATAGACACTATCATTTGACATGTTATGAGGAGAAATTAACTTCTAAACAAGGATCATTTTTGGTAAAATACGGATCAGCAAAAATTAGGGAGACCCTCAACAAGATGAATTGGCAGGGGAAATAGGCTCTAAGATAATAATCATTGTAAGAATGGTGCAGGACAGGGCAGCGCTTCATGCTGTTGTGCATAGGAGCACAACTTGATGGCACTTAACAACAACAGAAACTATCTACTGGTATGCTATTAAGTTATCAGATACAGGTAAAAAGAATGTCCTTTAGAATATGTCAAAGAACAAGCTATTGAAGACTCTCATTATTTTTTTCTGTACTAATGTTTTGTGCTCTGGTGGTGCTATGAGTAGTGGTATTGAGCTATAAATTGAAAAGTTGGTGGTTCAAAGCCACAAACCACTCTGTAGAAGAAAGCTGTGGCTGTCTGCTTCCCAAAAGATTAACAGTCTCTGAAACCCTATATAGTGTTGCTATGAATTGGACTTAATTGTATGGCCGTGAGTTTGGTGGGTTTTTTAAATTTGATCCCTATTGATTTAGTAGAATAAATCCAACACAAAAAAATCACAAATTCAAAATATAATACATGAAACCCAAACCAACTAAACAAAAACTGCTGCCAACTTGATTCCACCACTAAACCAGAACTGAGAAGAATTACCAGTAGGATTTCTAAGGTTGTAATCTCTACTGCTGAGTGAGTTCAAACCGCTGACGTTTTGATTAGCACTTGGAGCTTAGCCATGTTACCACCAGAAGCCTTAAAAAACAAAGCAATAAAACAAGAAATCATACTGATATTTTCTATGATAAATTTTAGGATTATTGTTCTCTTCCATACCTATAGTCTGTTACCTTTCCCAGTATTTCTACTTGAACAAGTATTCTTTTACATAAGGCAACAAAAGGGTTCAGGTAAGTTTCTGGCTCTTACTGGGAAAATTATATATATATATATCGACTATTCTTTCCACAGGTAGAAAACTGGAAATACAATATGAAACAACTCGTAAACATTGGACAAAGAATTGCCCAGGTTTATAATCTTTGTGAGAAGAAAAAGAACTTAAGTGAATCTTTTGATATCCCTGGTTTTCTCCCTGAAGGCAGAAATTACCCAAAAGGAACAACAGAATGGAGACAAAGAACTGCAAAGAGCTCCAAGGATTATGTGTTGCTATATAAAACAATCTAGCATTGGTGCCACCAGAGTACCACAAAAGAGGAGAAATAGGAAACCTGAAAAAATAAAAATGGACAATTTCTACCTTGGACAAAAGATATATACCTGCAGATTCAAGGAGTTTAATTAATCCCCCAAAGAACAAGCCTCCCCAAAGATTCACACCCCAAACAAACATAAATCAACGTTCTAAAATCCAAGTCTAAGAAAAAAATCTTTAAAGCAGCAAGAGGCAAACAACACTATACCTACCGAGAATGCACAATTTGAATGGCAGTTGATTTCTCATTAGAAACCATGGATGTCAGAAGAAAATGGCACACAATTATTCAAGGGTTGAAAGGAAAAAAACTATCGACTTAGAATTTTGTATCTAATTAAAATATCCTTCAGAAATGAAAAAGAAATCAGGACATTCTTAGATAAATGACACAAAGAGCATTTGTCATCAGCAGGTCTCCTATTTTTAAAAAATGGTAATGAGAGTTCTCTAAACTGAAATGAAACAGGAAGGCAATAAAAAGAAAGAAATTGAATGCAAATAGAAAAGGAATAAATAAGATTGTTCCTATTTGCAGATGATTGATTGGTCCATGTGGAAAATTGCAAGCAATTTACATAAAATCTCCTCGGACTAATATGTGAATTCCACAATGTTACAGGACATAAAATAACATACAAAAGCAATTTAGAATTATGCAGAAGCAAAAAATATAATATATTAACAACAACTAAATATTAAATAAAAAGTTAAAGAATAATTGTAATAAACTATTCGTAGGATATACATGCTGAAATTTTCAACATATTAATAAAAAGGCAAAAAGACATAACTTGTTCCTGGATTGCATAAATGAACAAAATATAGATGTCATTTCTCCCCAAATTGATATACATGCTAAATGTAATTTGTGTTAAAATCCAAGCAATGTGTTGGAGGTTTTGACAAGATTATTTTTTAATTACTTGGGAAGGCAAACTAATTTTGCCTAAACTTTAAAACAGTTTTGGAAAGGATGAGTAATGTGTGAGGAATCACTCTGATATTAAAACTCATTTTATAACTACAGTAATCAAGACTGTGGTCCCGGCAAACGATAGACATACAGATTGATAGGGGGGAAAATAGACAACTCAGAAAGAATCCAACACAAGTAGGACCAACTAAATTTTGACAATCATCCCAAAGTTTTCCAATAGGCCTTTCAACAATCAGAGCTGGAGCAATGCTTTGGGGGCCCTGGTGGTGCTGGTGGCATAGTAGTTACAAGTAGGGCTGCAGTCTGAAAGGTCCGCAGGGCTTCCTACTCCTGTAAACAGTTTGTCTCGGAAGCGCACAGGGCAGTTCTACACTGTCCTATAGGTTCACTATGTGTCGGTAGTGAGAGAAAGATTATTAACAATTTGTGATATTCAGGTAAATTTTCTTGCTCAAAGTGAAGAGGACTTGAAGCAATTACTGATTAAGATCAAGGAATATAGCCTTCACTATAGATTAGAGCTCAACATAAAGAAAATAAAAATAGAAATCCACACAATTGGACCATTAGATACCCACATGATAAACAGAGAAAACATTGAAGTTGTCTAAGATTTCATTGTACTTTGAAACATGTTCAACATCCATGGAAGCAGCCATCAAGAAATCAAACACTGTATCAAATTGGTCAAATTTTCTATAAAATTTATCTTTAAAATTTTCAAAACTAAGGTGTCACTCTGAGGACCAATATGAACCTGTCCCAAGGTATGGTACTTTCAGTCATCCCATGTGTATGTGAAAGCTCTTCATAGGTAGACACTTCAAATACCTTTCTACCCAACCCTCGAGGAACCGTGCCATGAACTGGGCACTATGATGACCTTAGATGCTGGCCTTCCAGGGCATATGGCATGCCCCAAGGGCCACACCAGAAAAACTCAGTGTGGAAGCTTGACTGAACGAACTGCTCCCTCCCTCAGAACTACTTGGACTTAGGACTGAAATACCCTGATAGGAGAGGAAGCAAGGAATTGCCACCCCAAGCCTGTGGAAATGACAGTTGTTGGACCATGGGTGGGACCCCTGGCTCAGTGCGTGTCCAACGAAAGAGACCCAGAACCACCATATGTTTGGTTTCTCAGTGCTCCCCTTGCTTTAATAAGACAGGTTTCAGTCTGAGAGGTAAGCGTCTGCCCTTGTAAGAAATGTTACAGGAAATTTTCTCCTAGCACTAATAACCATGCTCAACATAATCATAGCTCAATCAATTAAGAAATCAAACTTACAAAACAATATCTCATTTATTGCAGCTCAAAGTTGGACTACGCTCAAAGAAACTCCTCATGTCAACAGTACCCTAAATTCTGTCACTGGATAATTATTGATGTTATCAATGCAATTGCCTTATAGCGCACAGGAATGATTGACAATGTTGTTCTTTTTTGTTTCTTTTCATGTTTTGTTTGCTTGTCCTGTTTTTGTTGTTAATCTTGTTGATTCTGATTATTTTATTTTTTAATAATATGATCACCAAAGTAAACCAGAGTCATTCATAACCCAGGGACAAGCAGATGAATTCTGGTTTCCCATGTAATCATAGCCCTAATCCTAGAACAGTGAGTTCTTATAATCTGTCCCTATTCCAGGCTTGCCTTCACGAAGAGATCACTGAATATAAGGCTGCTACAGCAAAGTGTGGTGAAGGAAGCAGATGGTACCCAGCTAAGTGAGGTGTCAACTAAATCCACATGGACAAAAAGCAGACCACCCTCTCTAATCCAAAGATAACAATAACCAAATCCAAATATGATGAAGGGAAAAGTATCAGAACTTAAATTGTGAACACCCAACTGTGGAAGGATATGCAGGATGATGGAAACCCAAAATCCATCTGCAGAGTGTCTGATGGAATCTGCCTCAGGCAGATTGCCTCTAATCATAAGTTAGGGACTCAACCAACTTTAATATCAGAGATTATTGTAAACATGATTATGGTAAGTCAAAAAGTGGTATAGTATGATACTAGATCAGTTGACCTCTTTCTTGACCCAACCTGAATTTGCTCTATACTCAAATATTTCTTGATTGTTTCCAAAGAGAAATTTATTTATTATTCTTTATTTTTATATTTATATTATTATTTTTTCTTTTTGTTTTGTTTTGTCTTTAACTTTTTATTGTTTCTGTTAAATCTACCAGTTTTGGAAGCACAGAAGGAGTGAATGCATAGAGACAATAACTGATGTTATGGTTTCTCAGGAAGTCATGGGGGATTGGGGAGGGGTCAATGGATGCAGGAGGGAGGAGGGAGCATTAGAGCTGATTGTGGCGATGCATATACCACTTTTTTAGAAGCAGTTTAACTAGAGAAGTGGATGATATGTGAATATTATATCAAGAAAACCACTAAAAAAAAAGAAAAGAAAGGAAAAGAAACCAAACTTGACCTATGGTTCCCATGGGTGAAGGAGGACGAGTTTTGATTAGGGGGCATTGAGTTGATTTTAATGGCAGTGGAACAATTTGGAGAAAGATAACAATAATGGTTGTACAACCCAAAGAATATAATCAATGGCACTGAATTATACATGTAGAATTTGTTGAATTGGTGAATGTTTTGTTGTGTATATATTTGCCAAAATGGGGGAAAAATACGTGAATAACAATAAGTCCAGGGAAAAAATAAAACGTTTTAAAATTGATTGTGGTAAAGATTTTACAAGTCTTCTTGATATGGTTGAAATTGAATTGTGTGATATGTGGATAAAGTATATGTGGATAAAATTTTAAACAATAAAATTGTTTAAATTATGAACACCAGTTGTACATTTAAAAAATCTGTACAATGAATAAGGAAGATTGAAGAAGAATTGATGCATGCGATTATGATATTTGTGAAGTATATTGCCCATTACACCTTCTGCCTAGAAAAAGAAACAAGTGGAAGAAATCAGACCAGAAAGCTTCTTACAATCTAGATGGCAAGAATTGGATATAGTATCAGGAGCGATAGCCACCAGCACAATGTGGGCACCGTATCAGGTGAGGTGCATAGGAAGGCAATATCAACTGTGTAGACATACCTGGAGTGAAGAAAGGTTAGCGGAACATAAACTGTATCTAAAGAAGGAACATGCAGGGAAAATGGCAAGAACTACTGGGATCCTGATATCCACAGAGTAAGGAGGGAGACAGGATCCAGAGACAGGACTACTCACTGGTGGTAATCCTGATCATTAGGGTGGGAGTGCCCAGAGTAGGTCTCTCACCCAACCAGACTGTGTACATCCCTTCCACAATTGAACTGGCCCTTACTTCTCACACTAGACTGTTGATTGTAAGTAGCAGGAAGTGTCCAGACATCTATACCTGGTGACCAGAGGAACACAGTGCTCTTCCCCAAACCCCAAGTGATTAGTGGCACTATAACAAGGCCACTCTGCCCCATCCACCACCACCACTAATCACCCCCTACCATCACTTCTAAATTCACAAGTAGCAGTAAATATTCCTGCACTGTTGGATGCCCAACCATATAAACCCTCCCATTTCTCTGCTCACCACTGAGTGGAGGAGAATGTCCCACACTCCCACTTGCACCCCCCAACTCCTGACTGTTAGCATCCTGCACAGTCCCCTACACACACAGCAAATGGCAGAGAACATCCTGTCCTCCAGGTCACTCGCTGCATCACGGTCATCCCCAAATCTGGTAAGCAGTCGAGTGCTCCCACGACTCACACTTCCTACCACCCGGTCTGCCTAGTGAGCTGCAGCATAGAGCTAAAGGCTGCAGGACCAACGGCAGATGGTGTTCTGCATACACCAGCCTTCCTTCTCCATCTAGCACGCCCAATGCAAAGCAATATGTGATCACCCTGACCACAACTGACTCACCACTTAGAGACAAATTGTTTCTGAACTTTACTTTTTAAGGTGAACAGACAGTATAATCTTTCTCCCCAGATAACATCCCTAATACCATGGAAAATGAGAGCATTTCCATTCAAGAAGATCAATGAACACCAAAGAAGATAGACTACTAAATTTTCAAAACCAAAAGACAAACAGAATTCTGAAAAAGCTTATGACAAAACAAAGTATCACATATAAAGAGCACCAATAAGACAAAGTGCTGATTTCTGGGCAGAAACCATACATGAAAGAAGACTACAGAATGACATACACAAAACCCAGAAATGAACAAATTACCAGTCACAAGTCATATGTTAGGATAGTTCAGAATGTTTTGGACAATTTTGTTATCTCCTAATCCTATTTTACATGTACTTTTTTAAGCTACCTTGAATCAAGAGAAAAACTATTTCTAATAAGATAATGTAACCAGGACACTCACAGATAAAAAGAAATGAAGGCAAGTTGTAAAAACCAGAAGCGCGATGCTGGAAATATTACAAGGAGCCCTTTCGACAGAGAACTCCTGACGCCAGGCAGCAACCTCAGATGGACACACAGATAAAGAATTCTTAAAAGGAAATTAAAAGCATAAAACTGAAATGAATGAGTAATCTGTATTAATCTGGTGACAACTTCAAAGAAAAAGGGGCAATAAATTATATATCTTTATAAATACCATATGGAGATAAAGTCAAGGCAATAGCAAGAGAAAAAGGGAAGTTTTGGCCTATGAAGATAATGTCAAATTCAGAGCAATCACAAAGAAAATTAATAAATCTACTCATCAAAATAAAGATGATAAAAACTCAGTAAACACAAAATCAACCATAAAATACATGAGAATAAAAATCCATAAACATACAAACCAAAACCACAGCAGAGAATTTTAAGTGGAACAATGAAATACTGCACAGTCCTGTGGCAACCTTATACTTGCTCCTATGGATAAGAACATGATGAGTAAAGCATAACAAATAGCTACAGTAAATTCATATCCATTGATAATCATAATGCATTTAAATAGTTTAAATGTCCTATGAAAAGACAAAATGGCATAGCATACATATTTTTAAAAGACCCACCAGTATGTTGCTTACAAGTGACACACGTTAGAGAAAAATAAAAAAATAATATAAAAATAAACAATAGAAAAAACATTTCAAGCAAACAATAACCAAAAGAGATCAAGAGTGAGAATAGCAATCTTTTAGACTTTAAATCAAAATTCATTATATTATATAAAGAAGGAGATTTTATCATCATTAGAGTCCTGGTGGCGGTGTTAGATAAGGGCTGGACTGCTAACCACAAAGTCACTAGTTCAAGCCCACTAGCTCCTCTAAGGAGGAAGATGAGTCTACCTGCTCCTGTAAAGATTCACGGCCTTAAAAATCTCACATAGGGTCACTGTGAAACATAATCGACTTGATGGCACTGTGGCAGTGTGATATATATATGATTAAAGTGTAAATCCACCAAGTATAAGCATATAGAATCATTATGCAACATACACAAAACAAATGCTAACAGTATTAGAAGGACAATTGTACAATAATAGTAGGGATTTTAAAAACATCATTTTTTTTTGATGGACAGTGAAACTAGAAAGAAACGTGAAGAAAGGGTGTGAGGGCCGCATATGATCTCCTCTGGCTATATACATGGACACACAGGGAAAGGAAAATCCAATTTCACATCAGTTTAAGACCAACTGCCACAAGGCAAGAACCAGACATGTCTACACTTTCCATTCTTCTTTCTCTTATCCTGACTCCAACTGTGCCTCTCATGAAACTTGACTTTTCTGCTGGGGTGGGTAATAAATTTTAATGGCCACATTGAACGCATAGATGATGCTCAAAATCAGAGGGTTTATTAGGTAAGCTAACAGGTTACAAAATGTAAATAATACAGTTCTTTTGTCTGTAACTACTTTTCTCTGTCATGCTGGCAGGCTTGTCTTTATCTGGTCTTCAGTCTCTCAGCTACACGGTTCCTTGGCCTTATTCCGTGGGTCTGGACGCTGATTCATCACTCCGCTGCATGGCCTCTGCACTGATCCCCTGCTTTGTCTTATGTTCTTGGTGCTGTGGCCTCCAGAGCGCCTGCTGCCTCTGCCACTTAAGGCAAGAATTTTGCACATGGTCTATTGGTGGTTCTTTTTCCTTGAATGTCATGGGGTCCTCTTCCTCGTTCTGAGATGACTACCTTTTATATGCAATGTAGTGACAAAACTGAAAAATCCCAAATTAGAGTCCTCTACACTTTATTTACTTGCCCCCATTTATTCAGTGGTGGGGAGTCAAAAAACTATGGAGTTATTGAAGGGTGCTATAGAGCTGGTTTGACTCCATAGCAAGTCTATGCACAACAGAATGAAATACTTCACAATCCCGCTCCATCCTCACAATTGTTCCTATGGATACAAGAGTCATAACACAAAACTAAAACAATAACAAAAATAAAAAGAAGAAACAATACAATTGTCCTGAGCTCATAGGTGTTTATAGAACATACTACCCAACAGAAGCACAGTACACATTCCCCTTCAACTCATATAGATAAATCTCCAGTATAGACTATATTTTAAGTCACAAAGCAAACCTCAATAAATAAAAGAAAATACATCAAAATAATACAAGGTGTCTTCTCTAATCCTAATTATGTACAAGGTATCTTTTCTGATCACAATTATGTAAAGCTAAAATCAGCAATACCAAAAACAAGGGAAAATTACACATGAACTCATTAATCATAATGAAAAACTTTTGGGTAATAGAAGAGGCAAGAGAATTTTGGGAATGATGAGGGCAACAAATGTATAGATGTGCTTTACACAGTTGATCTATGTATTGTGATGAATTGTATGAGCCCCAATAAATTGATTAATAAAAAAAATAAATAGAAGAAATTAAAAATAAAATAACAAACAGTTTGAGAATTAAATGAGAAGGACAAACAATATACCAAAACCTTTGTGACACAGTAAAATAGTTCTGAGAGGGGTATTTAGAGTAATAAATACACACATCTCAAAAGACAAGAAGGCTGATATCAATATTGTAACTTTACAAATTAAAAAAAAAATAGAAAAGGAGCAGCAAACATTGCACAGTCAACAAGAGAAAGGAAATAATGAGAGAGAAAACAAAACTCAATAGAAACAAATGAAACTTAGCTTTTTACAAATTGACAATGGAAAAAAAGTGAGAAGATGCAAATAAACAATATAAGAAATTAAATAGGTGACAATAGATCATAACCAGCTAAGATAAAAAAATACAAGAACAGATTATGAATAGGTGTACTCTAACAAATTTGAAAATCTAAAAGAAATGGAAAATTTTCCATAAACACACTACCTAAAATATAGACTGAAGTAGAAATTTGAACAGTTCAATAACACAAGATGAAATTGAAGATGGTATAAAAAAATATAACTGAAGTAGAAATTTGAACAGTTCAATAACACAAGATGAAATTGAAGATGGTATAAAAAAATCTCAATAACAAAAACAAAATGCCTAGCATGTATGTCTTCATTGCAGAGTTCTACTAAATATTCAAAGAAGAATCAACATTAATTCTACTCGAAGGGTTCCAAAATCCAGAAAAGGCAGGCCTACTTTATAATTCATTCTACAAAGCCAGAATAACCCACAATTTGAGTCAGGCAAAGGTATCATACATAAAAAGGAATATTACAGGACAATACAGTTCATGCATATAGATGCAAGACTTCTCAATAAACTTCTTGCCAACATAATTATTTTATATCTATATCTCTCTATCTAAATCCATAACACGTGTAATTCATACCAGGAATGTAAGAGTAGGTCAGCATTAGAAAGTATATCATCCTAAATTATCATGTGGAAAACAAATAAAAAGAATTACATGATAGGGGGAGCGAGGAGGGGGGTGGAATTACACGATCATGGAAATTGATATAGAAAGGGCATTTGATAAAGTTCAACACCTAGGGTTGTCAGCAAGATAATAAAGTAGGCAGACATGCTACACAGGACTTCTACCATAAGACCATGATAGACCTAATGAAACAGATACAGATAATAATCTTGGAAAATGCTGAGTATTACAGGAATGAATACCGAAGTGTATCAATACCAACTAGGAGAATAAGCCCTGTAGGTATTCAAAAATAGCTTCCAGCATCACAGCAAAACACAAATCACCACAGGACCGCAAAGCAGTACATAGACAGGGAGCTACCAGAAATCAGATCAGATTCAGAAGAGGACATGGAATAAGGGATATCATTGCAGTATCAGATGGATCTTGGCTGAAAGCAGAGAACAACAGAAGGGTGGTTACTTGTGTTTTGTGACTATGGACAGGAATTCAACTGTGTGGATTACAACACACTATGAATAGCCTTGGGGAAAATGGGACTTCCGGACCAATTCACTGTGCTCATGACGATCCTGTGCATAGATGAAGAGGGGCCTGTGCTAACAGAACAAGGAAATACTGCATGGTTCAAAATTAAGAAAGGTGTTCATCAAGGTTATGTCCTCTCGCCATGCTTATTCAATCTATATGGAGAGCAAATAATCAGAGAAGTTGAATTATATGAAGAATTTGGCATCAAGATTGGAGAAAGGCTTATTAACAACCTGTGATATGCAAATGGCACAACTTTACTTGCTGGAAGTGAAGAGGACTTGAAGCACTGGCTGATAAAGAAGGCCAGGGGTCTCGGCCTTTAGTATGGATTACAACTCAATGTAAAGTAAATCAAAATTTTAGTTTTCATTATAATAGGTAACATTATAATACGTGGGAAAAGATTGAAGTTGTCAATGATTTAATCTCACTTGAAACCACAATCAATGCTTATACAATTGGCAGTCCAGAGATCAAACGACTCATTGCATTGGGTAAATCTGCTACACTAGACCTCTTCAAAGGGTTGAAAAGCAAAGATGTTCCTTTGAGGATTAAGGTGTGCCTATCTCAAGTCATGTCATTTTCAATAGCCTTGCCTCGTATGCATTGTCATTTGAACATAAAGAAGACTGAAGAAAAATCAATGCATTTCAACTGTGGTGCCGGAGAAGAATATTGAAGGTACCATGGACTGCCAAAAGAACAAACCAATCTGTCCCCGAATAATTATAGCCAGACTGCTTCTTGGTAGAAAGAATGGCAAGATGTTGTCTCGTGTACTTTGGACATATTATCTGGAGAGAATGGTCCCTGGAGAAGAACATCATGCTTGGGAGTGGCAGCAAAGAGGAAGACCCTCCACCAGATTGATTGACACCATAGCTGCCACAATTGGGAGATTAGCACACGACCAGGAAATATTTCAGTCCACTGCACAGAGGAATACTATGAGTTGTAACTGACTCTATGGTACCAAACATTAATAACTACAACAATAAGAGAATAAGTAGAGCAAAGAATGCCTGTGGTTAGCACCTAAGTAGAAACCAGCACACAATCTCGAAAGAGACATACACGTAACACCACAGCATCTTGGAGGGAAAAATCAATTTTGTTTCACCTGAAGAAACAAGACAGAGTGGGTCAAACAAGTAATCATAACACAGAGCCAGAAGACTTTTCTGAAGACATATTAGCATTGGAACTACCTAATAAGGAATGCAAATGAATGATGTTTAGGTAATTTCAATGAATTCAGAGAAATCCTGAGAAAGCTGCAGACAGAATCAAGGAAAGCATAGAAAAAAACTTAGCATTATATAATGAAAACACTACAAGAATAAGCTGACAAAATAATGGAAAAACTTGAAACCCTATAATTATAACACATAGAAATACAGAAGATGAATACTAAAATTGCATTTAAAAAATATTGAAAGGCAAATGACTAAAATCAAATCCAGGGAAAGCCAAACTAGTGAACTTGAAGATAAATCTTCAATATTAGTCTGGCAGAGAAACAATAAGTAAAAAGAACTAAAATATTTTAAATAAAGCCTAAGAATCATGTGAGGCAACAAGAGGAATCACTTATGTGTCATCTGAGTTCTAGAACTGTATAATACAAACAACTAAACAAAAGGCATAGAAAAAATCGTTAAAGAGTTGTAGGAAGAAAATTTGCCTAACATCATGAAAGAAGAGAAGATATGGATCCAATAAGTTGAACAACCCCAAATAGGATTAGCTACAAAAGAAAATCACTGTAGCGCATCATAATTAAACTTTCTAAAACTGAAGACAAAAAAAAAAATCCTAACAGTAGTTCAAGAAACACAAAAAGTTACGTAAAAAGGAGGACCAATGAGTCTCAGTTTTGATTTCTCCCCAGAAACCATGTAGGTAAGAAGACAAGGAGATTTTTGAGGCAAAACTCTGAAAGAAAAACACTACAAACAAGTATTACATGCCCAGTGAATTGTCCCTCAACTACAATGGCAAAATTAAACATTTTAAGACAAAAAAAGAATGAATTTTTTTTAAAAGGCAGACCAATATTACAAGGCATACTTGAAGAATTTTTAGGACAGACAGATACCAGCAGCAGACAACCTACAATTAATGTAGATAACAATATCATACTGAAGCCAATGCAAATATAGAAATATCCTAAGTAAAATAAACCACAAGACTAAAAATAGAAAAGAAAAAATATCAATTTCTAAAAATGAAAACTATGAAGTAAAAAGAGAAAATCGTTACAGAATGTCCACATCAAGGAAAAATCAAGTAGAATTAACATGGGTGAAAGAGAAGGCCCTATACAATAAGAGGGAGGTTGGCAAAAACAGAAAAGAAAAATGATCTCAACTTGGGAAGGCATTGAGAGGTCTGCTATAAATAAAGACAACAGAGGGAAATATGACTGTATATACAATCCTGCAATACAGTAGAGCACCGGTACTCGACTGCATTAGGACTCGACATAATCAGATTTCAATGTAAAATGTTGAGAATATTTTGCATGGAGCTCAAACAAAACATCAGAATTAGACTCAATGCACGTGATTTTTTTTTGTTTGTTTATAGATTTATCTTTCATCTTAATTATGATCTTTGGCTTTTTGTTTAAATTGGCAACAATGAAGCCTTTTATAAATTATCCTCTCCATCTCTGAGTTCTTAGCTTTGACTTTTCTCTCAGTGGCATTACATTTTTAATTAATAGTATAAAGTTTAGCATAACTCCAGAGTCTTTGCATATAACAAGGTTTTT
>NW_022111327.1:17062494-17068865 GCF_000313985.2 Echinops telfairi | reverse complement strand
TACCTTAATACCAAACCTATAAATGTAGGCTCATAGATCTATTAATGCACGTGATTTTTATAAACAAAAGCAGATTGTGTTTCATTCACTTGACTTTAGTTGGCGTTGTTAGTACCTGTTGTTTAAACCTTTTGTGCCTGTGTTCCAAGCAGTTTGCTAGAATTCTCTTAGAAAGGCACGCACAGCTTATAATAATAACCAGCCATTTGCTATCAGAAGGATGGCATGTACCCAAGGACACATTTCAGAAGGGCTAGAAAAGGAGGAAGAATAGAAATAGGAAACATAGATAGCAAAAGAGTCAAATGGTATTACGTTGAGGTGATTGTAATCAGTGAAATGAAACAAAATGTATATAGCTTATTTTAGTCTGGATCCTCTAGGAAAACAAAACCATTGATCCTTATATATGTATATACACAGAGAATGTTTAAGAAAATTTTTCACACAGTTGTAGAATCAGGCAAATTCAAATCCAGGCAGTTTCCCAGTCCCTGTTTCAGGTTTCTCCAGACTCACATAATAGTAGGGTATTAGGATTGGCAGGATGGTGGCTCTACATGGGGATGAATGCAAGGTCAGCCGGTCAGGCTTGTGGCTGCAAGGGCAAAGCATTCAAGGTTGGCAGGTGAGATGGCAGTTATTGATGTCTCTCAGGATTATCAGACAATATGTCAGCCTGTTGGCTCAAGTTTAAGAAAAGCAACAACACAGCAGTTGATGAGCCAGCTGCAGGAACCAGATTCAGCAAAAAGCATGTTTTCCACAGTGCCCACTTAGATTGGAAGCAGATCAAACCCTCTAGGCAAATAATTTTAGCTGGGTTCTAACCTGAAAAGGGTGTTACATTCTACCATGAACTTATACCATTATAGAGGCTTACTAATGGACTGTGATTGCCTTGTGTTAGGGCAAGTCATGAGATTAAACCAAGACCAAATTCACTACCATCTAGTACAGTGGTTCTCAACCTTCTTAATGCCGTGACCCATTAATACATTTCCTCATGTTGTGGTGACCCCCCAACCATAAAATTATTTTCATTGCTATTTCATCACTGTCGTTTTGCTACTATTATGAATCGGTTGACCCCTGTGAAAGGGTTGTTCAACCCCCAAAGGGGTCGCAACCCACAGGTTGAGAACCGCTGATCTAGTAGCTGCCACCTCATACCAACACCATAGGACAGAGTAGATCTGCCCCTGTCAGTTTCTGAGACTGTTAAAGGGAGTAAAACGTCCCATCTCTCTCTCACTCTCTCTCACTCTCTCTCTCTCTGAGTATTTGGTGGTTTCAAGTTACTGACTTTTCAGATCACAGTCCAACATGTAACCATTATTGTTGTTATGCTGTTAGGTGCCATCGATTTCCCCCCAACTCATAGTGACCCTGTGCACAACAGAATGAAACACTGTTCGGTTCTGTGCCATGCTCACAGTTGTTCCTATGCCTAAGAATACTGATGCAGCCACTGTGTCAATCCATTTCATTGAGGGTCTTTTTCTGTTTTGTTGCCCTTCCACTTTAGCAAGCATGACGTCATTCTCTAGAGACTGGTCTCTCCTGTCAATATGTCCAAAGTATGTAAAACGAAGTCTTGTTATCCTTGCTTCTAAGGAGTACTATGACTTTGCTTCGTCCAACACAGATCAGTCTGTCTTTAAGCAGTTCATGGTACTTTCAATATTATGCTTCAGTATTACAATTCAAATGCATTGATTCTTCTATGATCTTCCTTATTCTGTGACCAACAATTATCATCTTTTTATTGCTGAACCACTGAGAATCCTGGCCCAGCCCACTTGACCTTAACTATTACATTATTCAATGTAAAACTGATTATCTGATGTCTGAATCTTCACCTAACACACACACTCTCTCTCTCTCTCTCTCTCTCTCATACACACACACATACACACTCAGACACACACACTCACACACACACAAGATGGGAAAAAAACACAGAGTCCTTGTGCCAAAAATAATTGATGATTGTTAATCATGTCAGGATTTATATGAGAAAACCAATAATGTTGAAGGGAAAAGTCCAAGGTGAACTAAAGACATTGGTGAAAAGCAAGGTTTCAGGAATTAACCTATCTACAATATCAATGGAAATACTTAGCAAACCAATGCAATGCTAGAGGTGATCGCTCATTTCTGTCAGCTCTTTGGAAGAGAGCTGTGCACCCAATGGACTGGCTGAGATCGATATGTATACATGCTGCAAATCAAGGAGACCCAACAGAATGTGGAAAGTTTTGAATAATATCATTTGCAAGTAAAATTTTGCTGAAGATAATTATAAACATTCGTACCAGTACATTTACAGTGAATATAAGAATTTGTGACACAAAGGATATCATTGCTGAAGGTGGTTCTGATTCATAAGAACCCTGTGTACAGCATTCTGTTTGTTTCTGTGCCATCCACACAGTTGTTATTATATTTGAGCCCATTATTACAATCACTTTGTCAATCCATATTGTTGAAGGTTTCACTATTTTTCTCTGCCCTTCTAATTTACCAAGCACAATTTCCTTTTCCAGAGACTGATATCCCTTACCAACACATCCAAAGTATGTTGTTCTATGGGTTATGAAAAGGCACTCCACTGTGTGGATCATAATAAACTATGGATAACATTACAAAAATGGTAATTCTAGATAACTTAATTGTGTTCATTGCAAAACCAACTTAGACTAACTAGAACAAAGGGCTAATGTGTGTTTTGATCCACATGTGGACTAAATTAGCTGAGATACAGGATCATATGAAGAAAAGTATGGCATCAGTATTGGAGGAAGACTCTTTATTACCATGAGATATGCAGATGACATAACCTTGCTTGTTCAAAGTGAAAAGAACTTGCAGTACTTAGGGATGAAAGTCGAAGACTGTAGCTTTCAGTACGGATTGCCTCTTAATGTAAAGAAAACAACAGTCATCATAACTAGACCAATAAACAACATAGTGATAAATGAAGAAAAGATTGAAGTTGCCAAGGTTTCCCATTTTGTTTTGTTTTGTTTTCCATCCACAATCTATTCTGGGGGAAATTCAGTCATGAAATCAAATGACATATTGCACTGGGAAAATCTGCTGCGACAGGCCTCTTTAAATTGTTGAAGGGCACAGATGTCACTTCGATGACTAAAGTGCATGTGACCCACACGCTGGCATTTTCCATCTCTTTATATTTATGTGAAAGCAGGACAATCGAGAAATGGAAGACCTGAGAATAATTGATGTCTTTCAATTGTGGTTTTGGTGAAGATCGTTGAATATAGGAGGGGTTAGCAGAAGAGCTCACAAAGCTGTCTCAGATGAAATACAGCCTGAAAGCTTTTTAGCAATTAAAAAAGCAAAATCTTGTCTCACATATTTCGGAGATGATCTCAGATGGGAACAAGTCTCTGGAGTAGGACGTTGTACTTGGTAGTGAGCCGTGGAAAAAAGGTGAAGACTCTCAGTGAGATATTTTACACAGTAGCTGGAACAACGAACTGAAACACAGGAACGACGGCACGGATGCCTCTTGACTAGACCTTCAGTCTGCTGTGCTGAGTTCCTATGAGCTGGAACTGATGACAATGAAGAACAATGGCTTTCTAGCTTCTCATGTAAGGAGATATTGAAGCCGTCTTGGCAAATGCTTAGAGGTGTCAACCTGGATTTTAATGGGTTCTGCTCGTAAAACGCTTCCCACATCAGAAGATACAGTAGCCCATACAATTGCTGAAAGTAATAAAAACACAAAAGAACAATGGGAAGAAGGTTAGATGGGGTTAAGTTGTTGTTTTTCATAACTAATGCTTGCAAACAGCAAGCAGCTTCCTTCCTTTGAATTAGTTCTGATTCAGAGAACTGGGGAAATGTACTGGTAGAGTGCTTAGGGGTCTGTTAGTTTTAATAATATTTCTTCTTTTTTCTGAAAATTGTTACTGACAAGCCCCTTTAGAAAAAAATGCCCTGGCCCCACAAGTTGACTGGAGTGTCAGGTCTTGACATTTTAATACTTTAGAGATGGAGTTTTGGTAAGCACATGGAGGTGATTGCAGAAAGTGTAACACCAATGTCAATTAAAAATTTGCAAGGTTTCTGTTTATAAACATGATAGATTCTTAGTGTCATGATGACACCATAGAAAAAGACTGTGATGTGCCCAGAGACCCCTCATTCTTTATCTGACTGAAGGGCCTATGGATTAAGCTACTTTTTCACCATATAAGAATCCTTTTTCCAATGCCCGAGATTCTTGCAATAGTTTCAAGTATTGGGCTTAGTGCCACCAAAGAGATTCAGTTTATTTTGCTGATTAGGAGACTGCAATTGCTGTAATTGTAAAGCCATTAGTTAATTTATTTTACAGGCTTTTTTGATCTCTGAGGTCTGAGAAAGTTCGTGAACTCAACTGGCCAACTCAGCAGTGAGAGCTATTTTCCACTCTAGAAGTTGTCGTTTTACTTGGGATGAAAGTTTAGGTGTTTGACCATTATAACTTCTGTTAAAACTCCATAAAAGCTGGAGAGGATGATGAATCATCCCAGAAAGTTCGGCAAACCTTTTAAATAATCTAGTCTGGCAATATATACATTCGCACCTTCATTTTTGTATACAATAATGAATTTTTATCCAAGCAATTATTGCCAGGAAAGCCTTTGGAATGACCTCTAGAAATATTTTACTGACAGGGAATCTGCTAATAGTTTGGTGTGTGTGTTATATAGGTATAGAGCTAAATTATCTTTGGAATTTCTCCACTCATCTGGTTCTAGCCTTTCCAGGCTCACTTAACATGTGAATTTATTTCTAAGAATTAGAGAGTCCAGGCTGGTAAGCCTCAACAAGAATTTTTAATTCCCTAGGAAACTTGTAAGAATCTTCCTGCAGTTTTGGAAAACCTTTAGCAATTTTTAAAAATAACTCTGAATATACTCAATGTGTAAAAGTAATATGAGGAAGATCTCAATATCTTCAGTGGGATGGATTTCAAAATATTATTAAAGTATTGTCTTTATATTCTCAACAGCTTTTTAGGGAAAGGAGAAGTTCAGATCAAGTATTAGAAGAGCACTCTTAAGTAACAAAGAAGCAGGAGAAGATAAAAAGGAGAGGCAATAGCAAAGGAGCATATAGTCCTGGTATGGCTTGAGTAATTGGAACAGAAATCTTGAATTTCGTATTTCATTTTGTTAAATTTTGAAATATTATCCTGTAGAGAAGCAACTTTACTCTCAGTACATCTTCTAGAGACTTCTAAATCCTATTTTTTTTTAAATCCCATTGTTTCTGCTTGATTCAGGAGCTTTATTTTCTAAATTAATGTAAAGAAAATTCAATTTAGGTAATTCAAAAGAAAAAGATGGTGCCACATATTTTCCGGACTGTCATTAGTGAGAAAATGCCAACATGATAGCTATAAACAGGTAGCAGAGCCAAAGCGTTTGTCCATATATCAGGCATTGGCCTTAAATATGGCATTTACCATCTTCAAATTAAGGTTCAATTTTTTCCCCAAATTTGGGATTCCCAGACTCAACAAAATCCCCTTGGTGATTTCTGTAGGGGGTTGGACAGTGTGTTTTGCTATACAAATGTGCATCACCGTTCAGGGCCGCTGTCTTGCAATAGACAGGCAATCTCTTACTCTGGCCAACCCCTGATCTGGTTTATACTGACACAGGAGTCTTTAATCATTTTCACAGTTGGCAACTAATCTACTAGCATTTATTGTTTATCCTGTGCACTTTATATCTTTGCAGTTGAAAGACGTTGAGTTTCCACAAACTCAAAATTTTCTAGGACAGTAAATTGCGCAGAACCTTACTCCAGTGCATCTCTACCAACCCCACTGCCATAGAGGCCATTTCTTCTCATAGGAAACCTCTAGGGCAAAGTAGAACTGCCACCTAGAGCTAGGCTTTCTGAGGCTGTAAGTCCTTAGGAGAGTAAACAGACATTTCTCCCATGTGGATTCAAACTGCTACCATTGCTGTTAGAAGCTCAATAATGTCTTCCAATACCTCATCAGGGATCCTGTTCTTGTTGTTCTTATGTGCCCTCGTGTCAGTTCTGACTTATAATTACAGAATGCAACACTGCCCGTTCTTTCACCATCCACACAATTGTTGTTTTGTTTGAGTCTATTATTTAATCTACTGTGTCAATCCAGATTGTCGGGGGTCTTCCTCTTTTTAGCTTCCCTTCGACTTTACCAAAACATATGTCTTTTTCCAGGGACTGGCCCTTCCTTTTAACATGTCCAAAATGCCTTCCGTACTTCCAAGGAGCATTCTGGCTGTACTTCTTCCAAGAGAGATTTGCCTCTCCCCTGTCAGTCAATGACACTTTTTTTTTTTTTTTTTTTT
>NW_022111327.1:17051209-17060565 GCF_000313985.2 Echinops telfairi | reverse complement strand
AAAGGGACCAGCCTTTAAACACCAAAGGCAGGGAGAAAAGTCATATCCTTGTCAATGAGGGTGGTGCGCGATGGAGACCCAATGTCCATCTCCAGACAACTGGACAATGACACTTTTAATGCTCTCTACCAGCTCAATTGTGCAAATATAGAAACTACTCTTGGGTCTTCCTTATTCAATATCTTATTTTTATGCGCATAAGGTGGACTAGGCATACCCTAGTCCTCAAAGAAGCAAAATGTGGCAGCAATTTTTGGCAGATTAGAATGAAACAATACAAAGAACAATACAAAAGTTGAATCTTTCAATAATTTGGTAAAAGCTCAACACAAGAAAAGCTTTGGGGAACTTAGGTTGGCTCTAGAATTCTGGGCCCTCATCCTCTAAGAGGCCCTGAAGATAAGACTTTTATGAGACCAAGAAATCCGAAAGAGCAAACTTCAGTTTCTGCTAATTTGGGGGTGAAGGAAACGATCCAGAATCAGGCAGTACTTTGTGAGGATGCACCAACGTCTTGCAGCAAAAGGAATTTGTCACAGAATTTGAATTCAGAAGATCCAGGAATTTACAAAAAAAAGTCCTGATTGGATGGCATTTACAAAATCATACTTTAACAGACACAATATGAAAGAAATATCCCTTAAATATTACTTTGTTAAATTTGAAGTTTGAGTCACTAAATATAGTCATTGTGATTTTCATCAGCCTGAGTGAATGCTATGAGAGGAAGGGTGAAAACTGAAGGCTACAGATGTGCTGGGATATGCTGACTACATGACTTTTGAATGTCAGCTTAGAATAAGCAGTAAACAACAACAAACAAAAAACACAACCAGAAACATAGAGGCCAGACTGCACCTTTGGCAGATATTTCTCCTTATGCCGAGCACTTAGTTCTTTTGAGCTTATCCTCAAATTTGATCTTTTGCATTTATAAAGCCTTCCTCATTTTAGCAACATTCCATCTTTGTATACATTTCTTATGAGAGAACTATAATTGTTGCCTGAGGGATATCCAACACATCCACTCCATTGTAGAATCAAAATGTAGATTATGGGTATGATCATTTTAATACTACTAATGGCAATAATATTAATAATCATAAAACCAGTCATTTCTTGAATTGTTTACACACTTTAGCTCACCGTCATTGTGATTGTTGTCCTGCTTGAGCCCTCTGTTGAAGCCACTGTGACAAACCATCTTGTTGAGAGTCTTCCTCTTTTTAATGTGACTGTCTGCTTTACCAAGCATGAAGCCTTTTCCTACAGACTCAGCTATCTCTGATGGTGTAGTGGTTATGCGTTGGGCTGTGATCCAGAATGTCAGCAGATAGAACCCAACAGCTGCTTCAATGGAGGAAGACTGAACTTTCACCTCCCATAAAGAGTTAGTCAAAAAACTCACAGGGTCAGTCCAACCCAGTCTCGTGATGAGTTAGCATTGACCCGATGGTTATTAGTTTGGACTATCTTGGAAATATGTCCAAGGTATGTCAGATGAATACTACTTGTCTGTCTGTTGTACAGTGGTGATTTGTGTGTTGCTGTGGTGCTGGAAGCTACGTCACTGGCATTTCAAATGCCAGCAGGGTCTCCCAAAGTAAACAGGTTTCAATGAAGCTTCCAGACTAACAACAGACTGAGAAGAAGGAAGAGGGTGTACACTTATGAAATAAGCCACGTATGGGCAGAAAAACAGGCCTCCAGGACCTGATAAAATGTCAATTGAAATGTTTCAACAAGCAGAGACGAAGCACTGGAAGTACTCACTCATCGATGCCAGGATATTTGGAAGACGCTTATTTGGCCAACCCATTCCCAAGAAAGGTGACCCACAGGATGTTCTAATTGTAGAACAATTGTGAGCGTGGCACAGGATTGAGCAGTATTTTGTCTGTTGGGCCTAGGGTCACCATGTGTCTAAACTGACTCGATGCCACCGAACAACACATGAGATGAAAGATCGGCATGCTTGTTTCATTGGAGTATCCTGCCTGTTCATCTAAGGTTTGGTCATTCTGACAGTTCAGGATACTTCCAATATTCAACTGAAAATATCATGGGTTGGGGAAGTGCACCATAATGTTCAAGGTGACATTCCTGCTCTTTACTATAATGGAGACTTGTGCAGCAGATTTTTCCAATGCCATAGATCATTTGGATTTTTGATTGTGGTTCCCATGAGTGTTCATTATGGATCCAAGTAAAATTAAATCATTGAAAACTTAAAACTTTTCAGTATTTCTCCTGATGCCGATGATTGGTCCCATTGTGAGGAATTTTGTTGTCTTTACATTGTGTTGTGATCCACTAAGTTCTTCAAATCCATTTCACTTTCAGTGAGCCACTTTGTGTCCTCTGCTTACTGCAGGTTGTAATTGAGACTTCCTCCAGTCCCGATGCTGGGCTCTTCTTCATATAGTCCAATTTCTTGGACTATTTGCTCAGCATCCAGATTGAGAAATAATACACGCCGGATGCATAACTCTCTTTATTTTAAAACCAGACAAGATCACAGTTCCGATACACAAGCTATTCCACTGGAGAAAAATGAGTCTTTTGGCTCCTTTAAAGATTTATATCTGTGGTGACCCAACGAGGCAGTTCTAACTTGTCCAATGGGGTTACTTTGAATTAGAATCAATTTGGTGGCAGTAGGTTGGTTTCTTGGTTAATATTTTCTTGTTCTATTCGAGCAACTATTTCTTGGTCTGTGTATTATTTTCATAGAAACACAAAAAATTGCTCTGGAATCCACATTATTTGCATTGGTATTCATAGCTCCACACAGATGAAAAGTCTTTACACATCAGAAAAAATGAAATAGAAGAGAACATCTTTATGATATTCTCTGCTTTCAGCCAAGATTCTTTTGATGTCAGTGATAATATCCCTCATCCCATGTCCTCTTGTGAATTGGCTTGAATTTCTGGTAGCACCCTGTTTTAATGATCTTCATTTTAAAAATTTCACGTAATATTAACAACATTGTTCACTAATTTCCATATTTTGTTTGGCATTTTTTCTTTAGAATGATCACAAATATAGATCTCTCATCTCTGGTAGAGCTGAAATTTTACCAAAGTGTAGGAGCCCAGGTAGTGTAGGTAGCTTCTCTGTTGGGCTGGTAAGTCCAAGGGCAGCAGTTTAAAACCACCAGGAGTGGAAAGATAGGGTTTTGCAATCCTGTAAAGATATGCAGCCTGAGAACCCTCTGGAGTAGTTCTACCTTGTCCCATGAGGTCCCTATGAGTCAAAATAGACTCGATGGCGATGAGTTTGTCTTTTTCATTAATGTCATTTCAGTTTTACAAAGAACAAAATTTAATCTCAGAGTGTTTGAGTAACTTGCTTATTCTCCTAAGGATCGGTCTAAAATTTTTTTTTAACTCATAGAAGAATAAATTAATTAAAAGAAAAATTTTTAAACAGAAAGAAAAACCTGTAAATAGATCAAGGTCTGAATTTTGATCTCTAGGCGTGTCCTTCAGTCAGGTCCGAGGTGGTACCATGCTCTGGCCCCCGAGTCTGTCCTTTGTACTCCCTCCGGGGCTCTCTGCTCTGCTCCTACGGTTGCTCTGCCGCTCACTTTTAGTGGTTTGCCTCGGTGTCTCATGGTCAGTCTGGGCCAGTCCGGACACTGAGTCTCCAGTGTTGTCCCCCTTAGAGCCGGGGGCCATCAAGGGACGGCGTGTCCCCTGGTGGGATCAGCCATACTGTCCACTCTGTCCATTGGGTGTTCAGAGTGGGGATGTCGTCCTCCAGGCCTGGTGGGTCAGGATGTGCTCCACTCTCTCTTCCTCACCCTAAGTGCTCCCATTTGCTCTGATCAGACATTCCCCTCTCCCCTAGCTGCAGCTTCAGTGCCATCCTCTCAAGTAAATTCTTCTGGGGGGAGGGGCGGTTGTCCATGTAGCTGGCATGGGGCCTGAACCCTCAGGCCCCTCTACTGGCTCCCCACTCTTTGCCAACAAGCTCCATTTGTCTGGCGCTGGCTTTAAATCTGGTCCCTCTTTCCCTGTGGAGACACAAACAATACCCTTCCCTTGGGTGAGTCAGTGCCCTATTTCCCCCACCCCCACTCCCACCCGTCACATATCCTTTTTTTTTTCTTTCCCCTTTCCTCCCCCCCACCCCTTTGTGGTTGGCTACTCTATGTACCCCTGGATTTGGTCTGGCACCTGCCATACTACCTGGAGTGTTTGTATACTATAGTAGCTTTTTCCATGTGCCCCTTTTGCATTTACCTTTCTGTTCTTTCATATATATATGAACTTAACCTCAGCGGACTCATGTTATACTTGGCCTTCTGTGCTTGGCTTACTTCGCTTAGCATTATTTCCTCCAGTTCTTCCCATGCTTCATGCGTTCACCACTGTAAAATCTTAAACTAGGTTTGTTTGATTTCAAATCAGATGTGCATACAAACGTGTTGTCTCTGTTAGGGGATGTTGGAAAAGATGACTTAGTAAGATTTCAAAGTGTAAATTCAGAAATGTGGAGACTGGAGAAGCGATTCCTTGTCTTTAGAGTCACATTCATCCTCTTTGGTATTTGAATGGAAGCCAAAGGGTCTCTGTGGAAGTCTGTCACAGTCTGCTTGCTGTTCCAAAGCATTGTAAGGAGCCAACAAAAAGAGAAGCAATTGATCCTGAAACACCCATTAACAGTGTTTCAAGGAAGATCTTTAAGACAATGATTAAGTCCTTGAGGAATTAGTGCAAGCCCTACCTCTGAGAGTTTTATTGGAGGAGAAAAGAGAGCTCAAAGAACTTAAATAAATTTCAAATTTTAGAGATAAGAATTTACCAACGGTTATTTTTCATTTGAAAAATTCTTTTTTCTTCCCAGCCTCTGTATTATCAATCTTTCTGCTTGCCTCATGAAAAATGTAACCATAGATGACTTTGCACTACCATGAAGCTTAATCTTTTAATTCTGTGATAGATTACTAGGCACCAGACCTAATGGAAAGACAGTGTGTGTATGTTGGGCAATTGTAGTCCCCGATGCTCAAACAGCCATGAAAAACTACTACAAGCATGTTTCTTCTTGCATGGTGTTTATTTTTCTAGCTGGTAGCTGTTTTACCATCCTTGGAATTATTTTTATGAATGACATCTCTAATTCTATATTTTCTATACTAAAATGTATGGGAAAGTAAAACAGAAGCCCTGGATAGGTGGGTACTGGCCTGAAATTTACAGATGAGTGTGTTAGGCAGGGTTCGCTAGAGGAACAAAACCAGGACACTTAAAATTATATATATATAAATATATGTATATATATGACAAAATATCCATATATATGACATAATATCCATATATTGCTGTATAAACCATATATATATATATATATATATATATATATATATATATGTAAGAATGAATATAATAGCTAATTAGTCCACATAGCAGTACAGAGGACTCAGTTTAACTCACTTTCATGGAACAGTTAATATACTGAAGGTCCTTCAACTTAGGCAGACTACTGCTCTAAGGACAATGAAGCAGAAAGCGGAGTTTTCCCTCAGTTAAGACAGAGTTGGCCTGCAGACAGCAGGCAGCAATGTAGGCACCAATAGTCATTATCCTGGGAGATTTGTGAAGCAGGCCCTGATGGTATCTGAAACACAAGTAATGCAAAGCGACATGATCCACCAGCCCCAAGATCAAGAGATGCATGCACCAGCATCTATTGGAAGTAGATCTTGAAGGAGCCTCAAGCTCTAGCAACATGATCCTCAGGGTGGCTCAGCCCACAGGTAATGCAGCACACCATGGTTGAGGCAAAGAACTAGCTCAAGCAGCAGGAAGCTGGTCTAATCACGAGGGAGGAAGAGAGAGGGGATGCCAGAAGAAGAAAGTATATGTCTTGGTCGGCTCCAATCAAGGTGGAACCTGATAGACCCTGCCCTCCCCCACTCCCCAATGTTCCTATGGAGGCCTAATTGGCACAAAAACCCGAACTATTGCAGATAGCATTCGGGGTTTTTAAAAAGCTGGCCTGCAGCTCATAGTTAGGATAAGTTGTTCTTCTTTTGAGTATAAAAACTTCACAGAACACTGTCATCAGACAAAGTCACTCTGAGATGAGGATACCATGAGGAAAAAAAGATCACTTCATTATTTTGTCTAATCACAGATCAATATAATGCCACTGTGCAACTTTTGAAATACCTAATACAGACTCCTGCAGCCAAAGTTCTATGTCTTCGAATGCTACTTTATCCTTGCTCCAATAATACCTCCCTATATAAAAACTCACTGTCAGCATGTTGATGCTGAGTCATAGCGACCCTATACACAGGGTAGAGCTACCCCCTTTGAGTTTCCAGTACTGTAACTGTTTATGGGAGTAGAAAGCCTAGTCTTTCTCCAGAGGAGTGACTGGCAGTTTTGAACTGTTGATCTTGCAGATTCCAGCCCAACAAGTAACCACCATGTCACCAGGGGTACCTCTTGGTATAGTGGTAATATGCTGGGCTGCTAACTGTTAAGATTGACAGTTTGAAACCACCAGCTACTCCTCAGGAGAAATATGGGGCTTTCTACTCCCATAAAGAGTTATAGTCTCAAAAATTGAAAGGGGACAGTTCTACACTGTCCTTTAATGTCACTATGAGTCGGCAACTGATAGGTAGCAGAACAGGACCCAGGGGTTGTGCCTCTCCATGTCAAGGCCTCCCCACTCTACAGGAAGTTGGAAGCCAATAAAGGCTAAAGAGCATGAGCCAATTCAGGTCCTGAGCAGGTGGAGGTGGGGAGGGGGATGTACACCTAGGTGGGTGGTACACCTGGATTGACCCACTCTAGGCCAGGTGGGCTTAATTCAGCCCATGGGGTCAAGCAGTACCATTGACCACACCTCCCAGTGGAAGGCCTTAAAAAACTGGCACCTGGAGACCACCTCCCTCTTTTACCAGCTGCTCCTCAGTAATCTTCTGCTCAGCTGGGCTGTAGTCTCTCTCTCTCTCTCTCTCTCTCTCTCTCTCTCTCTCTCTCTCTCTCTCTCTCTCTCTGTCTGTCTCGCAGGCCTCAGGCTGCCACATGTGGGTGCGCAGTGCCCCGAGGCTGCCTGTGTTCAGTTAACTGTAAAGCTTGGAATTTCTCCTAGCCTATCTAAAAATCCACTTGGATCACAAACCAGGCATCGACATGAATTCTTTCTCTTGCGAAGTCAAGAACTGAGGTATGTCCCACCTGAGAAATCTAACACGTCCACTTGATGGCAGTGCATTGCCTCCCTAGAGAGAAGGCTGATGAGGTACTAAGTCAAAGAATTGCTCCTACTTTCTGACATCACAACCTAGAAAAAGTCCTGCTTTCTTAGACCCTTACCCAAATCACCTGCCACGTCCAAATCCTAGAATAATTTTTTTCTAATGTCCTCTTACTGAGATGCCCATGGTTTCTCTTGGCATCCCTTGTTCTTCCTCACAATAAAAAACCCAATTTATTCAACCACACTTGTCTCCTGGTGACGTTTGATTGGAGGACCACAGATCTCTAAGGGAGTCCGTCACAGTCTGCTTGCTGTTCCAAATCATTGTAAGGAGGCAAATTAAAAGAGAAACAATTGCTCCTGAAACATCCATTAACAGTCCATGAAAACCCATTCAACTGAGTACTGTTATTGATCAAGGCACAGGCTGCTGCATAAGATAGCATATTTATTTTTATTGCTATTTGAGTCATGGCGGTGAGTTCTGTGTCGATCATAAGATGGTGATACTCAGTTCATTTACTCATTTAAACCATTCTAAATGTGTATGTCCCTTATATATGCAAACTGCAAACGAAACAAAAAGCAATCAAGCCCATTGTTTGGCAGAATGAATTGATCAACTAATCCAAACTGCACTCTCATTTCAATAACAATTTGAAAATATATGTGCTGACACATAATTTTATCATTTAATAATTCAAATTCATACAAACATAAAAATGAAAATACTTTCTATTATTTTAGTTAGTCAATTATACGAGGGCATACCCACAAAAAAGTCTTTTTCAAAGCTATGTATTTGAATTTTTTAATAAAACAACCTATCACCTTCAAAGTACTCTCCATTACATGTAGTACATTTGTCAAATCTGAAATTCCATTCTTGGAGACATTTTTATAATTTATTTTAATTTTCAAACTCATCTGTTTGGATGGCTAACAGTACCTCCCTCTTTTTACTTCACTTCTTCTATGTCATCAAATCACTGTCCTTTCATTTCACGCTGGGTCTCTGAGACCAGTAGATGGGTCTACTCCATCACAGGAGTAGAAAGCCTTGTCTTTCTCCCTTTTGGGCACTAGAATTCCTTAAATATACTTGCATAAACAAAATATTTGCAATTTAAATATGTTTTATATGCGGAATTTAATGACATTTATTTAGCTCATTATGTTTTGCAGTCACAATCCCTATTTCCAAATTTTCCAACATACCTAACAGAAGCTCAATTTCACTAATGACTCCAGTGGTTAGCAGGGTTTTGTTTCCATTACTGAAATGGGACTACTCAGCGGCCGTTGCATGTAAGTGCTTTTGGCAACATGAAATGCTTAAGAAGTTTCCATAACTATGCCCCATTTCTGCTTTATTATATAAATAAATATATCTGATAAAGCATGCAAATATGATTACACAAATAAACACATGTATATATGCTCATAGCCTCCTTTATATAACATACATAGGTCTGCGCACATTTTATTGCATTATTTGGCTTTGTCTTCTTGAGCTGTCCTTTGAAATTTTCTATTCAGCTCTTTGACTTCATCATTTCTTCCATTTCCTTTAGCTACTCTATGATTCAGAGCAAGCTTCGAGTCTCTTCTGAAATCCACTTTAAGCTTTTCTTTCTTTCCTGTCTTTTGAATTACCCTTTGCTTTCTTCATGAAGGACATTCTTGATGTCATCCCACAGCTCATCAAGTTTTCTGTCATTAGTGCAGCAAATCTGTGCAACAAATCTGTTCTTGAGGGGTGGGGATAAATAAAAAAAAATCTGTTCTTGAGGTGTTCTCCAAATTCAGGTGGGGATAGGCTCAAGGTTATAATTTGTCTCTGGTGAACATGTTTAATTTTTCTGCAACTTTATCCTTAACTTACATTTCAGCAATTGATGATCTATTCCCCAGTCAGATCCTGGCCTGCTTTTATGTTCTTTATTTTTTTAATCGTTTTAATAGGGGCTCATACAACTCTTATCACAATCCATACATACATGAATTGTGTAAAACACATCTATACATTCATTGCCCTCATCATTCTCAAAACATTTGCTCTCCACCTAAGCCCTTGGCATCGGCTCCTCGTTTTTCCCTTCCCTCTCCCCTCCCCCCTCCCCCCTCCC
>NW_022111327.1:17009133-17050134 GCF_000313985.2 Echinops telfairi | reverse complement strand
TATTTCCCAATTCTCATATGTAAATATATTTGCATATGTACATGCCTTTATTTAGACCTCTATAAATGCCCTTTGCCTCCTAGCTCTTTCCTCTATTTCCTTTGACTTTCTCTTGGCCCACTACCATGTTCAGTCTTCATTTGGGTTTCAGTAATTCCTCTTGGTTACATTACCCTTGATCATGCCCTACCAGGCCTCCCACACCCTCCTCACCACTGATTTGCATCACTTATTGTTCCCTGGTCCCTGGGTTTGTTAACACCCCAAACTTTCCCCCCATGTCCCACTCTCCCATGTCCCCCGGACTGTCAGTACTGTTGTTTTCTCTACCACATTGTTCGTCCAGCGTATTTATTTAGACAGACCTGTGGAGATAATAACATGCACAAAAACAAGACAGAGCAAAACCAAGCAACAGCCCTTTCTTGTTGCTGTGTTTTGTTTTTGTCATTTGTTTGTTGTTGTTTTGTTGTATATTGTTGCCTGGCCTGCTTTTAGCTGCTGATATTGAACTTCTCCATTTTCTCATCCCAGAGAAATAGTCAATTTGATTCCTATGGATTCCATCAGAACAAAATCATGTTTATAGTCACTGTGCTGTTGAAAAAATTTGCTATGAACAAATCAGTTTTTCAAACCTCTATCATACAAAGTCCAGCTTCACTTCTATCACCAAATCCATATTTTCAAGCTTTGGTTCCTTTCTCTTTGACTGCAACTTTTGCATTCCAATCCCCAATAGTTATCCTGATTGTATGTTTAATCAATTTCAGATTGAAGTTGCTGCTATAATTCTTCAATTTCCTCAGCACCAGTTTTTGTGAATGATGCATAAATTTAAAATAATAAAATCCTATCACCGACAGCATTGTACTTCATGATTGATTTTGGAAAGTTTGATTTTGGTATGTCTTGTGTCTTGGTGGTTTTCTCTTGGAGTCTATCTTATTTTATGATTTGTTGAAATTATTATTCTAACAACTCTTTGACAATTTTATGTTTTTGGTTTCTTTTGAGGGGTGGGGACGCTTCTTTTTCTGGAATTCTGAAATTCTGATCACACAGAAGTTATTACTCTTGATGGTGTCCTGCACAATTCTTAGACTTTCTCCATTTTATCTCCTTCAGTATGAATTATACCATTGCTTTGTTTTTGTTAAAACATGATTTTTTAAATATTAGCAAAACTGAATTTTGTTCTCATAATTTTTATATTTAAGTTCTCATAAAACTTCCTTTTGGCATATATTCACAAAATGCTGCCTGATTCTGGATAATTTTGTTCCTTCAACAAACAATTTAATTTTAATAAAAGCGGCAGTTTACTTTTTGACAAGGTTATCATTGTATCCTTATGCTTGGGAGAAATTCCATCCTATCTGTCCATGAATGTAGTCCAAAGAAATATCTGAATACAGGAGTTGTGTGTCCTTTCAACTATGGTTCTTGAGAGTTTTCTTATCTAGGAGCAAATGATGCATTAAAAACTGCAAACATTTAATAATATATGTAGCTAAAACTATTTCAGTTTTGAAACACGAGCATGGCTAAATGATAGTCCATTGAGATAATAAAACCAGATAATTAATATTATAATAAAAATTGATTTTAAGCAATGTGCTTTTCCAGGGAACTCATCTGAATGATTTGAGAACAAAATATATCCTTAAGTTACAGCATTAAGCAATCTGGTGCATTTGATGAAAATAAAACTAATTACATTCATGGAATCGATTGCCATTTTAAAAAATTTGAATTATAAAACACTGATATATTTACTGCTAGTTGACATGTACAATGTGCAGCTGATGTAGAAAACAGCTTGGCAGTTCCTCATGAGTTGTAACCCATTGCTAGAAAAGAACATGATATGCAGTAAAGTAGAGGATCAGTGAAAATTTGGGAAAGCCTCCTTGAGGCGAATTTATATGATGGGTAAATGATGGACTCAAACATACTAGTGCAGAATTCTCATATTGATTTATTATACATATGGTTACTTCAATGAAATAATAGACAAAAAATCTTTTTTAAATGCCAGAAAGAAATGGAATCCAGAAAGAGGGATCAATAAGAGTTTCAAAGGCCAAGAGATTATCTGGTGAGATAGAAGCAGGATAATGAAGGACCCTACAAAAGTTATCTTCCAAGTAAGAGACAAAATTAATAGATTACCAAAAGTGTGTGTATATATTGTGAGATTTGTATTTCTGGTGGAGAACTTGTGGTAAATCTATAGATAAACTAAGAAAGCGGGGAATAAATGAGATGACCTATAGGAACATGAAAAATTATACTAGGAAAGATGTGTAATTAATTTTAACTTCTGAATCTAACTTAATTGAAAAATGTATACCTTTATCTAATCACATTAAGGGACAATGTATTGATTAATGAATTTCTATTTTGTACAATAATCATTGTATTAGTATTTGAGTTTTTAATTATGACTTTGATAATAAATTTTTCTCAAAGTCAACTAAGGAGTTTGGTTCAGAATTTCTGGGTTTCTATTCATCAAGAATTCAATTAGATTTGCAGTAGAAATCAAAACCTCAGAATTTTCTGGTCAGTTTGGCTCAAGGTGATTCTTTGGAACTAAATTGATAAATATTTCTATGTAATAACCTGGTTGATCTATGTATTTGTTTGCTATCAGAAACAGAATTTCATTTTTGGGCAGATATCATTTTTTACCACTTGATGTTGTTTCTTCTCTGTTAGTTTAAAAGCATCAACGGAACGGTTTAAGCATATATAAACAGAGAATTCATTTACATATTTAAGTACAACAGAGCCAGGATACACAAACAAGAGTTCTTGTGTCAATACCAAATGCAGAAAATTATAGTTACAGTTAAGCTGTTTAGTTAGAAGCATAACTGCTAATCCTAGGGACACTCAGAGCATTTATCCTGGAGTTTAAGTAGAAAGATTAGTAAAACTGTCCACGCTTGTGTTTTTTTATGATATTATATTGAAATGCAAACATTTACTCACTGACAAATTGAATTTTATATCCTAGGATAAGCAAAGAAGTGAGAAAAATCTTGTTAGTTGCATGATGGAGCAAGTCACAACTCTGCTTTTGCATGAATAAAGCTAAGGTAGATGCAGTCAATAATTAATTACCTCTATGGTAATGAGTTACACAACTAACCCACAATAGTCTCCATCCTGCATTGCATAAAATAATTCACAGCTAGAAATTCACTAATTAATGGTATCCTTCTGCTTAGAATATACTATTACAAAAATGAAAATATTTTTCAAATGGGAATGATCCCATAAGCATTCCTCATTTTAAATGCTTTCACAAGATTTATTTCCTTTCTGACATTAAAAGTGAAATGGGCTCTGCTCCCCCCGCTGCGGGGAGGGAGGGGAAAATGAGGAGCTGATACCAAGGGCTCAAGTAGAAAGCAAATGTTTTGAGAATGATGAGGGCAACCAATGTTCAAATGTGCTTGACACCATGGATGGATGGATGAATTGTGATAAGAGTTGTACGAGTCCCCAATAAAATAATTTAAAAAAAGAAAAAGTGACTTGGGCAACATGTGTATACTAAAATATGATGATCGATTTTATGTGCCAATCAGTTAGGCTATGGTGTGCGGTTGTTTGGTCAAACACTAGTCTAGATGCTTTTATGAAATAATTACTTGTGGTCAAATTATTTGGCTTCATCCAAACAGCTGAAAGTCATAAGAGCAAAGGGGAGTAGTCTGCCTTCCCACTATAAACACACATCATGTCCAACTCCTTCATTCTTCTTGTTTCTTGATCTACAAATCTGAGGACTCAAAATGGTTGGAATATTCAACTTGTTGCTTGGACTACAGATTTTGGATCATATTTTGTATCATGTAAGTCAAATTATGTAAGTCAATTCTGTAAAACTACTTTATCTGTCTCTGTATCTCTATCTCAATGACTGATTCTTTCTAAATAACTGATTTGGTATGGCTAAAGAACTTATGATTGATGGGATAAGAAAAATGGGTGGGGAAAAAAAGTAAGTCTAAGGAACTAAATAGATTTCCTTTAATTTCATGGGGTTTTTTTTTCCAATTCGGCTCATCAGTAACTTATGATAAAATCATAACTCATTCAAAGATATATGATAAGGTCCGTTGCATTAGGATGTAAAAACATATCAGACAAATATTCTCTAAACCTTGATGAGTATACCTTGGAGATATTGCAGGCTTGATTCCAGACCAATGCAATAAATCAAATATTGCAACTTGTTATGTCTACATTACAGTGTAATCTATTAAATATGCCATAGCATTTTGGTTTGTATTGTTTTGTTCAGTTTTAGTTTGTTCATATGAAAGTATATCTCAGAGGTGTTATATCAGTGGAGGCCACCCTATAGAAGTTGTATTATATGCCCTTTTGTTTATGAAATTCAGGATTGATGTACAGTGTACATCGAGGAGAGGGGTGTACAATGGTGGTGGTGAGGTAAAAGGGAGATGATATCAGAGTTTTCTACCTGGGTAGAAAAAGAATGTTTGGAAATGGATTGTGGTAAGAATGATACAATTATACTTGACATGATTGATTTAAATATGGAATGATATGGTATATGTATTAAATCCCAACTAATAAAAACAGCAGAAAATACTGGAATAATTATAAAAATATGACACAGACACATGAATTTAGCATATGCTATTGTACAAAATTACACCAAGTGACTTGCTCAATAGAGGACTGTCACAAATCTTCAATTTGTAAAAATCTCATGATCTGCAAAGCACAATAAAGTGAGGTGCAGTGAAATTAGGTATGCCTGAGGTTAGTTATAAAGTGGATTTGAATAAAATATCCACCACGAGGAACATTCTTTCTGTTGGGTTATATTTTCTAACCGTGTCCCTCCATATTTCCCCATGTCCCTATCACATATCTTACAAATGTTTTCTGAGGATTCAATTGCAACACGCTAGTTACTAACATGCTGGATTAAATTGATCCCTTAAAATTACTCTCTTTTTTTATCTTTGAAATTCAACCCTTCCTTTGAGTGACAAGTAGAACTTTGAATGAGACAAAGTTTATTCTAGTGAATCATTGTCTACCACTGTACACTGCTAAATTAACATTATTTTTTAATTATTAATCCAGGATGTGCAGGAGAAAGACAAGGTTTTCTACTCCTGTGAAGAGTGTCAGTCTTCAAAATCGACAGAGGAAGTTCTACTCTGTTTTATAGGGTCACTATGAGAGAAATTGACTCATTGCATTGCATATGATTTGGTTTCTGGAATGGGTGAGATATTTGCTCATAAAAATTACTCATTCAAATTCTTCTGTAGCTATAGTGATCTGGATTTTGAAAAGTATTTGAATTTCAAACATCATTTCTCTTTGAATTGCACCACAAATGCATTTATAAGATCATGTGTTCCAATTAGAAATTTGGACAATATAGATAGCATACCCATAGCAATGATCAGTGTCCAAGAATATTGATTTATTCCTGTGCATGAAACTCAATATACCAAAGTTCTAAATATATTATCTTCCCCATGGTCATCATTTAATTATTAGTGATTTTCTCTCCCCTGACTAAATCTCTGCTGCTTACCTTCTGCCAAGGTTTTATTTATGCCTTTTATATCATTTATATTTAGCATATCAATATCCCATCTTCTTCCCACTATTGGAGACTTCATATTTGCTCATTTTCATCATACAACGAAACAATGTAAGTGTGGTCATGATGGGCTAGGGGAAACTGATTACAGGAAAAGTGACCATTTGTTCTTTCTCCAATATTACCTTCAAACCACCCCTCTTCCACTCTTTTGACATTTTAAAATCTATTGACCAAAATGAAGGACCATATGTATGAACAAACTAAAATCTAAACCAAATACCATTGAGTCAATTGCAACACATGGTGAGTCAATATCTGTCAGAGTAGAAATGTGTTCCATAAGGTTTTCAACGGCTGATTTGGGGGTATGGGTTATCAAGCTATTATTCCAAGATGCCTCTGGGTGGACTAGCACTTCCAAACTCTCAGGTAGTCTCTGAGCATGTTAAACTCTGCTCACTCAGGGATTCAATGACAACATATTCCGACTGAATTTCATAGTGTACATATGCACAATTTCAGTGCACAATGTTTTCCTGCCCTAAAGAAAGTATGCATCTAAGAAAATTGGAAGTCATTGCAAAAATTAGAATATCTAAAAATAGATATCCTAGGCATTTTTGAGCAGAAAAGAACTGTTATTGATCATTTTGAATCAAGAAATCATGTCACCTGAAAATGATAATTTGAAGAGAAATGGTGTTAAAGAGGACTTTTCAATATTTATCCTGAAGTACAACATTGTAAGTGATAAGATAATATTCATATACCCACAAATGAATCCAGTTAACATGACTCATGCAAATTTACCCATTGACCACTAATAACGAAGATGAAGAAATCAAAGAATTTTCTTCTACTTAATTATGCAGTCTGAAATTGACAACATGACATCAAGATGCTTTTATAGTTACCGGTGATTGGAATGTGAAAGTTAGAAAGAAAGACTTGGAAAATATGACCTTAGTGATAGAAATCACTCTAGAAAGTACGTGATAAAATTTTGCAATACAAATGATTTATTCATCAAAAATACATTTGTTAAACATTGTAAACAGATACCATGCAGACTGGATGAATTACGTAGGATTCATATTCACAAAATATGTACAAATAGATGATGGAGAAGTTCAATATCATCAGACAAGGCCAAACATTGACTCCAATTACTCTTATGTAAGTTCAAGTTGAAGCTGAAGACAATAAAAACAACATAATGAGAGCCAACCTATGACCTTGAGAATATATCAAATGAATTTAGACACCAGATCAAAAAGAGATGTGATACATTTAATACCGATGATGGAAGATAAGACAAGTATTTAGATAATATCAAAGGCATTATACATGAAGAGACCAAGAAGTCATTAAAAAGACAAGAAAGAAAGAAAAGAACAAAATGGATATTAGAAAGGAATATGAAATGAGCTAATGCAAAAGGAAAAATCAAATAGAAAAATTGAACACATCTCACCAAGAGGTAGTCATTCAAAAAGAACAAAGAGATGCTGCTTAGTTTAAAATCAGGAAAGGTGTGCATCGGTGTTTTATTCTTTCATCATTCGTACTCAGCATGAATGTAGACTACTTTGAGAAGCTGAACTCTATGAAGAGCAAATCACCAGCATTAGACGAAGACTAACAAAATGCCTGTGATATGCAGATGTCACAATCTTGCTCACGGAAAGCAAATAAGATTATAACTCAACATAAAGAGGGAAAAAAACCCTCTCAATGGGACCAATAAGCAAAACCATGGTAAACAGAAAACATTTACATTGCGAAGGAGCTCATTTTGCTTCATAGCACCCATGGAAGCAGCAGTCCAGAAATAAAATGTAATGATGCATTAGGCAAATCTGGTGCAAAAACTCTCTTTAAAGCCCATCTGTAGGCACTGGACATCCCTTTACAGAAGGATCACAAGGAAGAGACAAGCCAGTCAGGTGCATGCAGTATAGTGCCATTGAAACATACAACTTTCCTCTAGTCCTTTAATGCTTACCCACCACCACCACTATCATGACCCCAATTCTATCTTACAAATCCGACTAGACCAAAGCATATACACTGGTACAGATAAGAGCAGGAAACACAGGGAATCCAGGACAGATAACCCCCTCAGGACCAATAACGTGAGTAGCGATACCAGGAGGTTAAGGGGAAGGTGGGACGAGAAAGGGGGAACCGATCATAATAAACTACATATAACCTCCTTCCAGGGGGATGGAAACAGAAAAGTGGGTGAAGGGAGACATAGGTCAGTGTAAAATAATACATGAAAAAAATAAGGCAAGAAAAAATAATAATTTATAAATAATCAAGGATCATGAGGAAGGCAGGATATGGGAAGGAGAGGGGAAAGGAGGAGCTGATACCAAGGGCTCAAGTAGAAAGAAAATATTTTGAAAATGATGATGGCAGCAAATATACAAATGTACTAGATGCAATGGATGTATGAATGGATTGTGGTAAGAGCTGTATGAGCCCCCAATAAAATGACTAAAAATAATAATAAAGTGTTAAAGAATAAAGATGTCACATAGAAATCTAAGGTGCATCTGACCCAAGCTGTGACATTTTTAATTGTCTTATATGTATGCAAAAAGAAGACCTGGTGGCATAGTATACTATGTGTTGTGCTGCTAATCACAAAGGCAGCAGTTCAAAACCACAAGTGGCTCCGCAGGAAAAAGATGAGACTTTCTACTCCTGGAAATACAGTCTCGAAACCCACAGGGGAAGTCCCACCCTGTCCTATAGGGTTCCTATGTATCAGAATTGACTCAATGGCAATCAGTTGGTTTGATTTCTGATATGCATGGGAAAGATGGACAATGAATAGGGAAGACTGGAGGATTTATGTTTTTTCATAATAAGGTTGGAAAATAATATTGAAAGTGCCAGGACTTGCCAGAAGAACAAATATGTCTTGGAAGAGGTAGTCTGAATACTGCTTAGAAGGAGGACGCTAAGACTGTGTCTCATGTACTCTCGGCATGTTATCAGGAAGGACCAGTCCCTAAAATGGACACCTTGCTTGGTAAAATAGAAGGTCAACAAAAAAGAGGAAGAGCCTTAATGAGAAGTC
Organism: Echinops telfairi; assembly: GCF_000313985.2. Lineage (NCBI taxonomy): Eukaryota > Metazoa > Chordata > Mammalia > Afrosoricida > Tenrecidae > Echinops > Echinops telfairi. The sequence goes on along the minus strand of NW_022111327.1, from coordinate 17,041,429 downwards.
TGGACAAAGTGTCTGCAACTACGTTGTGCACAGAGTCGCTATGAATTGGATGCTCTGGTGGAACTAGTATAGTAGTATCAAATTTTGTTTTAAATGTGTGACTCTTCAATGAAGCACTGTGTTGAATAACTTTTTGTATGTTTATTTTCTATTTGTATATTTTCTTTGGTGATATGTCTATTCAGATCTCTTGCCCATTCTTTATTTCTGCCTATGTTGTTGAGTTTTAATTGTTCTTTGGACATTCAAGGAAGACATCTTTTAAAATGTAAGCATTTTGCAAGTCTTTCTCCCCAGTTCTGGGGTTACCTATTGATTCTCTTAAGATTGCCTTACACAGAAATTTTTAAATATAATGAAGTGTAATTTATAAAGTGTTTTTCTTTCATGAATTTTATTTTGATGTTGTATCTAAAGCTCATTTTTAAACCAAAATTCACCTATATTTTCTTCTCTAATTGTTATATATTTGAATGTTAAATTTAGTTCTAGGACTCAGTTAATTTTTTTAAGTATATAGTTTTTGTTTAGATTAATTTGGCTGTGTTTGGACATCCAAATAGTTCAGGACCATTTCTCCATTGAAATGTCATTGCACTTTTGTTAAAGCTAAGTTAACTGTATTTTTATAGGTCTACTTCTGGATTCCCTATTCTTTTCCACTGATCTATATGTCAATTTGGTGGTTATATAATCTATTGTCAATTTGAGACTTGAGAGTAAAGGGGTGGATTTTACCCTGTCAATCAGGTTGCAGCTTGATGGCCTCATTTGGAGGCACTAGGGAGATAAACAGCTCGCTGGAGGAGGGCCACATTATCACTCCCTGTGAGACATTCCTGTGGACAAGATCCATGGAACTACACTAGAGCCCTGTAGCTGAAGGAGCCACATTGAGACTCCTGCCAGTGCTGAAATGCTTCCACTGCCACTAGATTCACAAGATTTTCCACCCACTGGCCTGTGATCTTCCTTCATTCGGCATCATTGCATGCGTTGTGTGAGTTTGAAGAGGAATTTATAGGTTGGTATTGGACATATGAGCAAATATCGGATGTATGGAATTGATCTGGACTGGGCTGGGCTGTTTTCTCAATATTCAATTGCTCTTGTATATGAAGATCTTTCTTATACACATATGAGTGTCTATGAATTTGTTTCTCTAGTGTATGCAGACTAACACAGTCAATACCAGACCATTGTAATTTTAGAGTTTTATAGTGAATCTTGATATGAGATAACGTAAATCCTCCAGATAGTTCCATTTGCAGTGTTCTTTTTCCTTTCCACAGAAACCTTAGAATCAATTTATCAATATCTACAAAATAACAGACTTCTATTTTGGGAATTACATTGAACCTGAACATTAGTTGGGAACAATTATTGTTTCAACAATATTACATCCTCTAATTTATGATCTTGTAATATCTCTCAATTTAATAAGTACTTTTAAATTTATTTCACCAGAGTTGTAAATTTATTTAACCAGATTCTCACACTTAGATTGGACATATTTCATTAGATTTTTAGTTATACATTTCATTTTTGTTGAATTGTAAATTGCATTCCTGAATACAACTTTACATTGAGTTCTTGCTCATCAAACCAAAACCAAACTCATAACTATCAATTCAGTTCCAACTCCTACTCTGGCGGCATAGTAGTTTAAGCATTGAGTTGCTAAACACAAGGTCAGGAGTGGTTCCGTGGGAGAAAGTTGAGGCTATCTACCCTTATAAAGATTGAAAAGTCTCAGAAACTCAAAGAGGGAGTTCTATTTTTATCTATAGGGTTGCTGTGAGTCTGATTCTTACTAGTGCATAAAAAACAAATTTACTTTTCTTGTTTATATCCTGTGAGCTTGCTTTAACCACTTATTAGTTCCAGGGTTTTTTATTTCTTGACAATTATTTCAGATTTTCTAAGTAAACATTCATGTCATTTGTGAATAAGGACAGTTTTGTTTGTTTATTCCTTCGTGGAGTACTAGGATGAGGACTGACAAAACTTATTTCTGTTCATATGGTTTTCCTGGTACTTTAACTAGGATAGACTGATTTTCCATGGGTGGTTTTGTTTGTTTGCACCTGTTGGCAGCAAAATAAATGCCAGTGTTGTGCGTTGTGGTTGTATAATCTGGTGTCAATTTGATGATTAAGAGTGTAGGGGTGGAATCTAGTCTGTCAATCTGGAGATAGCCAATGAGACCTCTGTGTGGGCATGGCCTTCTCCTGAGAATTCTGGGAACTGCTGTTTTTTTCCTCTTTGGAGGTGGGAGACAGTCTCTCTCTCGGTTGACTCCCTTGGGGACTCTCTACTGACAAGACACATGGCATTATGCTGATAGACCCCATGCCCCGAGAACTGGAGAAGCTACGTGGAGACCCCTATCAGCGCTGAGATGCTTACAATGCTATTGGACCCGAAGACATTCTAACCACTGGTCTGTGATCTTCCTGCATTCAGTATCATTGCATGTGTTTTGTGAGTCTGAAAAGGACTTTATAGATTGGTATCGGACTGGACTGGGTTGGGATGCTTTCTTAATGTACATTAAATGTACATTAAAATCTCTCTTATACACATATGTCCCTGAATTTGTTTGCCCAGTAACCCACTCCCAATAACCAATTGTGTTAGGCAGAGTTCTCTAGAGAAACAAAACCAGGACACTTATGAATATATATATATATATATATATATATATATATACAGCACAAAGGAATATAACATCTAATTACTCCAAACAGCAGTACAGGGGGCTCAATTCAACTTACTTCCTTCAAACAGTTAATGTACTAGAAAGTCCTTCAACTATCTAGGGCTGCTGGGTCCAAGGTCAAGGAAGCAGACAGCTGAGTCTTTCATAGAGCAATGCAGGCAGTCTGGCCACAGGCAGCACACAGCAGGGCAGGTCACCAACAGTCAGCCAGATGACAGAATCAGACAGTCCCCAGCTCAAGAAGTGCATACACAATTAGTGCGGTGAAGCAGGTCTTGAAGGAAACTCAAGCTCTAGTGACACGATCCACAGATTGGGTGTCCTACAGGTAGTATAGCTCACAAGTTGAAGCAGAAAACCAGCTAAGGCAGCAGCACTCTGGTTCGATCACCAGAGAACAAGAGAGAGAGAGGCGGGGCTCACCTGGCCATTTATTTCTTTGCCCTCCAATCAAAGTGCGACCTTATTAATCTACATGTTATTATTGGCCAGGTTGGCACAATAAACCTACCTATCACATACATTGAATCATGGAAACCTCAAAAATATATTTAAATTATAATCCTTATTGTTGTTAGGTGCCAGGAATTGGTTCCAACTCATAACAACCTTATTTTCGACAAAACAAAACATTGCTTGGTTCCACGACATCCTCACAATTATTTTGTTTGAGCCAATTGTTACAGCTTCTGAATCAATTCATCTTATTGAGAGTCTTTTTAAAAAAAAAATTCCTGACTTTTCACTTTACAAAACGTGGTTTCCTTTTCTAGGGACTGGTTTCTTCTTATGACATCTCCCAAATACATGAAACAGAGTCACACCATCCTCACTTTTAAGGAGCATTCTAACTGTACATCGTCCAAGACAGATTTGTTTTCCTTCTAGCAGTCCATGGTACATTAAATATCCTTCACTTATGCCATAAATAAAATTCATCCATGTTTATGCAGTTTTTTGTGTGTTGTACAACTTTCAAATTCATATGAGGTGATTGAAAATAACGTGGCTTGGGTCAGGTGCACCTTAGTCTTCACCGTGACTTCCTTGATGTTCACGACTTTACAGCATATTTGACCAGTGCAACAAGTCGTTTAATTTCTTCACTGCTGTTTCCATGAGTACTTATTGGGGGTGTAAGCAGGATTGAATCTTTGACATCTTGGATCTTTGTTCCATTTATCATGATATTTTCTAATGGTTCAGTTGTCAGGATTTTGGTTTTCTTTATAAGGAGTTGTCATTCCTAGTGAAGGCTGTAGTCTTCTTTTCATCAGAAAGTGCTTCAAATCGTCTCTACTTTGAGCAATCAAAGTTGTGAATGTTATTTGTTTGGTAATTCGATCAGTATCTCTAGAAATCTAACAAACGAGGCAACTCACCTTTGTGTTTTTCCTAATAGCTCAAGATCCTGGGCAGCCCATTTTATTCTGGCCTCCTAAAGTCTTTCTGTACTTGTTGGTTTTGTTATGTCCAAATTATTGTTTAGGAATAAGGCTACTCCACTTTTCCACAGCTAGAAGTTTCATTTTGTATTATTTCATCAACAAATACCTACAAGGCCTCATGTAAGGAAATTTCAAGAATGCTAAGACCACTAGAAGTTTGCAGCACATTTAACCAGATAAAACACACTGTTGCGGTTGTTCATTGCCATCAAGTTGATTGTACCTCACAGTGACCCATGCAGAAGAGTAGAACTGCCCCCAAGGATTTTGTTGTAAAAATAGTTTTATTCATAAAAAACCCATAGAATTTTCTAGAGTGCAACCTTTAAGTTCACATCATTAGATCTTTCATCCAACGAGCCACTAGTGGGTTTGAACCACCAACATTTTGGATAGCCGCTGAGTGCCTAACCACTTTGTTACCAGGGCTCTTTATGACAAAATGTAATGGCATAAAATTAGTATAAATATATGGTATAAAGTGATTAAAAATGTCCAAATAGGAAGTGTTCATAGTAGGTTGATGCAGTCAGAAGAGAAAATATAGCTTAACTGAGGATTAGAAGCAGTTCCATAATAAAAAGTTTCTGAAGGTTTCTTTTTAAAGGAGACCATGTTTCACTAATATAATTCATTATGTTATCTGATTGTTTGCTGGTTTTTTGGGTGGCAAAATGCCTGAAGTAGGCAATAACAGCATTGTGAAAAACAGATATTGAAAATTTCATTTAAGCTTGTATTTAAAAGATGTTGATAGTCTACTGGAGCCTTTGTGGAGTTATGAGTTACATGTTGGGATGCTAAGGTCAGCAGTTCAAAACCACCAGTCTTTCTGAGGGAGATTTAAATGAGACTTTCTACTCCCATAAAGTTACAATTTCTGAAACCCATAGGGGCAGTTCTGTTCCGTCGTACAGGGCTACAGTGAGTCAGAGTTGATTCAAGGATAGGTAGTTTGAGAGATTTGGCAGTATGCATGTAGAGCAGTCCATCAGCATGTAAAACATATGGATTGTGGACATGGTTAAGTCTTTGGCTGCTAAGAAAAAAGTTAGCAGTTCAAGTCTACCCTGAGTCACCTTGCATTAAAAGGTATGTTCATCTACTTCCTAAAAATCTTTTAGAACTAGGTATAAATGTCAACCTCTTGCCTGACCCCTTCCTTTTCTTTCCTCCTTCCCTTCTTTTTTCATATTTATTATACAGTTACAGAGCATCTTTTCAGTGTCAGATAATATTGTAGATTTAATATATTCATTTCGTCACTCTTGGACTTTTATCAGGTAGTCAATTAGCTACAAGATCAGACAACATATTAAAATATCTGTAAGTGGTACAGACAATACATGCTGTAGGAATTATTTGGAGAGTTGCTGGGGTTTTTTTGCTTTCTCAAAGATCGTATATTGTGCCCAGCATATATCCCACTCCCCTCTCTCTGTCACAACTCCTATTCTTCTAGTTCCAGCTGTCATATCTATATTTAAATTTGCATGCCAAATGAAGATTAGTCATCCAGAAAAGCCCATAAACTCAACCCACATTTTAGTAGTCGAAGTATTAACATTTTTTGGAATACTGAAGAAGGAGGACCATGGAATATTGACAGTAAGATTATTGAAGCTATTATAAAATGGGAGAAATGAAGAGATACATTTCAGCCTCATACGAAATTAATTTTGAATTTTTTATTTTATGACTCAATCACTCAAGCTTAGAAAAATTCTTCCATAAAGTTTTTTGGTTTGAAATGTTTCATTCAGCCCAGGAGTGGATTTTTTCCTGTATTTGAGAAAGAGTGATAGAAAAACAACAGATGTTGAGTTATAGGAATACGAATTTCAGATGGTTTATTTTCTTTGGAATTCATGTAACTTTTGGTTGGATTCATTTATTTAAATTACATTTTACAGATGGGTTGTCTGAGACAAGATTCCTCTTGGGAGTGGAACAAAATATGAAAAAAAGAAGGAAATTCTGAGTTCCCTTCTGCAACGGCTCTCCTTGTCTTTAGAAGCAATTATCCTTATGAATAGATTCTTTTTCTTTAGCCTTCATTTCTGGCAAATATAGCTAGACCTTACCTTCATTTAAAAAGTATGCTGTGTCCCTCTGTAAAACTCTACATAATAAAATTCTCTCTCATATTGACAATGAAGTTTCTTTCACACAGGATATTGCATAGCTATACTGTATAAGCTGCTTCTTTCATGGCAGTTAAGTTCATTTTAGAAAACTCACCCTGCATGCCTCCTGTACTGAATAATATTTCTTCCCTTTAACAATCTCATAAGAAACACAAGTGATTTTGCTTTCAAGATCAAATTTGCTGGAAGTAATTGTATAAATTTTATAAATTCCAAGCACAGTTCTTTAAGAACTTTCCTTGCTACTCATCTTTTTCTTGTGTGCTCCCTTATTCTTATTTGACTCCTTTGGGCTCCCTGCCTTTATATTTCCCTTCCTCTCAATTTCTATCTTTCTCTTCCTTTTTCCTTGTCCCCTATCTCTCTCATTCTCTTTTAATTTCACCTCTGGCTTTCAGGCAAAAGTACTACACATTTCTCTGTGTGGCACTTAACCGTATGCCTGATATGTACTTTCACTTAGTAACTGGCAATTTTTTAAATCCAACATCCAAAAAATTGTTTTCCCCTTTTCCCACAGTTTGAAAGAACTAGGGAGCCTCCTTTAGGAATTTCAGACCTTAGCAACAAAACTGAATTTTTACCAAGTTAACTAACTTTCTTTAAAAGTTTATTCATTCCTAGGGATTTTCTTATGTTTCTGTAAAAACTCACAACTCACTGCCATTGGGTCAGTGCTGACTCATAGCAATCCCGCTCCGGGTTACCGAGACTGGCACTGTTGATGGGAGTAGAAAGTCTGGTCTTCCTCTTGACGGGAGTAGAAAGTCCGGTCTTCCTCCCGAGGAGCTGCTTTTGGTTTTCAACTGCCGACTAGAGGGATTGGACTGCAGAGTATCCTTAATTGATATTTCAACTAAATTCTTATTCTTTAATTTTATTTCTTTTATTGTTTAGTTAAAACTACGAAGATTTATTTTTTTCCTGGGACTCATTAACTTTTTTCCAACATATGACCAAAGACTAACATAAAAGTATGTTTAAGTTTCTAAAACTATGTTACATGTATGTGCATGTATGGATGTGTATCATTTTAAAACAAATGAAATATAAATAATTTAACCTAACCTGATCTCTTCTGCTAAAATGTACAGGATGATGTTCAACAATGAATGAAGAGAACAAAGGATTTGTCCTCAAGAAAAAGGACGAGCTCCTGTCAAACAGGAACTAACACAAAAAATGATAACAGCCGCAGATAAGCATATAGGGCCAAAAATGAACGTGTCTTATAGTTTAATGTGGAATCCACAATAATGACATCAAGTATTTTCAACATGACAATATGTTTAATATATTTTGATTAATGTTGCTTAATGATATGCTAACATAAAACACTTTGTTATACTATGTAACATTAATAATTAAATGTACTAAATGAAATTATAAAAAACTATTATATGTCTATTATACATTAAACCTTTTAATTAAAATATGATAACTAAAGTGAAATTCCCCTACAACCCCAGGCAAAAAGATAATTATTATAAGAGTTCTAAAATAATTAGCTCCAAAGAAAGTGATCAAGGTAATTTGGAAAATGACCTTAATTCTCCATCCTTCACTGAAACCACATCCTTTGCAATGCTGCTGAGCAACTTACAGCCAACAATAGGTGGCATCTATTTAGCCTGGTAGCGGAATGGTTAAAAGTTGGGCTGCTAACACACTGTAAGTAGTTTGAAACTACCAGACCCTCTTAGGGAGGAAGACAAGGCTTTCTACTCCCATAAAGGGTTACTCTCTCAGAAACCCACACAGACAGTTCTTTCTTGTCCTATATCATCACTGTGAGTCAGCATAGACTGAATGGCAGCGAGTTTGTTTGTTTGTTTGTTTGTTTGTTAAAGTCATAGAGTCTCTGTGAGTCTGAATACACTATATGGGAATGAGTTTAGTGTGTTTTCAAATGTAAGTTAAGGAGCCTTGGAGATTAGTGGGTTATGCAATGCGTGGCCCGCCAGCCACATGATCCGTAGTGCTCCATGGAGGGAGATGAGGCAATCTTGAAACTGCCAGAGGCAGTTCCACTCTATCTTCTAGGGTCATTATGAGTCGGAATCAACTTGATGGCAGTGAGTTTGGATTTTTTTAGTAAGTCTAAGTTGATGTCAGGGCTTATTTTGACAAACAGATTTTATAGAAAATGACATAATACAAATTCCAATTCTAGAGCTCAAAAAGCATTGCTTAGTTCTCTCTCTTTTGTAACCCTGCCACTGCCATGTGAATAAGCAAAGGTTAGTCTTCTGGACAATGAAACACATCTAACTCAGTTAACCCTGTTACCTTTGAGGAGGCCATTAGACCAGTCAGAGTCAGCTTATCTGTCAGCTATTTTCAAAACATGATGAAGCCAATCTAGTTGAAATCAGTGAAGTTTTTATCAATAGACCCACCTTGCTGAACAGTAGATTTCCGGTTAATAATGAATGCTTACTATAAGTAAACTAAAGCATTATTTTTATATGGATGAGGGAGCTTCAAAAATTTTGTTAGGAAATCCCATCATCTTTTCATTTTTCCATGATGTTTTTGATGACCCTACATGTGTACACACACACACACACACACACACACACGTGCGTTAACGTATTCAACATCTTTGAACTAAAAATCTAAATTAAGGAATATACCAGTATTTTCAAGCGTGTTGAAGTTTATTTCTCATCTCTATTTGTCTTGCTTCCACTTTGGGGCTAGTATGGATAATATTGCCAGCAACATCCCAATACATGTCTTTAAGTGAACAAATCTTTTAGTTTCTATTGGTTGTATATCAGAGAGTTGACTTGCTAAGTCACATGGAACATTTTGAAGATGTGCCACTTCTCTAAAGCATTTGTACCATTTTATTTGCTCATCAACAATGCATAAAATTTCCAATTTCTCCACATTGTTGCCAACATATATTGTTGTGCGTTATTATTATTATAGCCAACTTAATGAGTTTGAAATGCTATCTAATTGTGGTGCTGATCTGTATTTCTTTGATGACTAATGAAATTGAGTGTCTTTTTATAAGTTTATTGGCCATTTCTATAAAATTTAGCCCTTAAATTGACCATTAGGAATTTCTTTTGGTGTAGTATGAGGGAGGTGTTCAAATTTATTCTTTTGTCTTGTGGAGCCATTATTTTAGTGCTATATGTTGAAAAGACTAACTTTTGCTCATGAAATGTCTTGGTATTCAAAGTGGGTTAATGGTGACCTCCAAAAGATATATTCATGTCCTAACCCTCAGAATTGTGAATGTGATTTTATTTCAAAGAAGGATCTGAGAAAGTAATTAATTTGAGGATTTCAAACAGAGAAGTCCTCAAATCAATTGGGTGAGTGGGTGTTAAATATAATACGTGTCCTTCTAAGAGACATACTGGGGAGAAGATGATGCGAAAATAGAGGCAGAGATTGGAGTATGCAGTCACAGGGAAAGGCAAGTCTAAAGCTACCAGAAACTGGAAGAGGGAAGGAAGTATTTCCCCCTAGATCAGTGGTTCTCAACCTTCCTAATGCCGCAACCCTTTAATACAGTTACTCCCTCATGTTGTGGTGACCCCCCAACCATAAAATTATTTTCATTGCTACTTTATAACTGTAAGTTTGCTACTGTTATGAATCGTAATGTAAATATGTGATATGCAGGATGTATTTACATTGTTACATTGAACATAATTAAAGCATAGTGGTTAATCACAAAAACAATCTGTAATTATATATTGTGAAATATTTATTTCTAATGACAAATAAATGAAATTTTGTCTCGAAGCATGGTGTAGCATGTATAACAGTCTTCACGCTGAGTACTCTTTTGTGGGCATATGTGCATGTGGGTGGACTCACCTGGAGACGGATAGAGTAATGGTCTCAGTTCCTAAGACCATCAAAAATATGTGCTTTCTGATGATCTTAGGTGACCCCAGTGAAAGGGTCATTTGACCCCTAAAGGGGTCGTGACCCACAGGTTGAGAACTGCTGCCATAGAATTTTCAGAATGATCATAGCGCTCTCAACACCTTTATTTCAGTCCTATGGTTTCCGTACTGCAAGAGGACATATTTCAGTTGCTTTAAGCCACCCAGTTTGTGGTAATTTGTTGTGGAAACCCTCGAAAACTATTATAGCATCTATATTAAAAATCAATTGACCATAAATGTATGGGTTATTTCTGGACTCTATTCCCATTGATGTTTATGCTTATCCCTATTCTAGTACAATTATGTTTTAAGTACTGAAGTTTGTAATACGTTTTTACACAAGGAAGTTTAATTATGCAGCATTATTTTTAAGTGTTTCGGCTATTCTGAGTTTCTTGTATTTCCTGATGAACTTTAAGATCAACTGAACAATTTCTGCAAAACATCCAGCTGAAAGTTTCATAGGGATTCAGTTGAAACTGTAGATCAGTTTGAAGAATAATGCCGAATCAATGATAGTCACTCTACAAATCCCTGGTCATGGGATAATTTTCCATTTATTTATTAATTATTAATTGTGATTACTACATATGTCAAATCATTCCATAGTTCAATCATGTCCAGCAGAATTGTACATTTGCTACTATGATCAGTTTCCAAACATTCTTTTTCTATATGGACCCCTTGATGTCATCACCCCTTCACCCTGCCATCCCCTATGTGTTCCCCTCCCCACAATCCCCTTATTCCACTTGCTGACTCTATAGGTTCATCTATCCATATGGCACAACTTCAAGAAGGTGACCCCAATAACATAACACTCCTGAAATACCTCCAAATATGTACAATAAAAAAACAAAAAAATCAATACAATCCTAAATACATAAGATTTTGGAAACCCAGATCAGCTCTATCATGCGTCCTATGGGGAATCTGCTGACAAGTTTTAAGAGTTTAAGTCAACCCTTGGACCTTCCATACTCACTAAGGCATTCCGTTTAGTAACCATTTTCCTCCTATCCTTGATAGAGGGAGTACACCAGAAGTTTATTTCCTGTATAGTTCCACCAATTATTCTGCAGCTCCCACTGTCATCCATAACCCTCTGCAAACCAAATTCTCAGGTTTTAGGCTCAGATACTACTAATCCCTCCCTTCAACTTCGGATTATATGCTTCACAATCCTTCAGTGACTGATGATGGTGTGCTTCTTCCATTGGAACTAGTTGGTTAATTATACATTTCAACAATTAAAAATGTATATATATAAGTGTTGATTTCTTTCGCTAAATTTATGGCCACAAAATTAATGTTTCTGTTATAATGCAATTGTGTCCTTAATTTGATTTCTGGGTTGCTTATTGTTAGCATATAGAACTACTTATACAATTGAATTTTGCATATTGCTACTGCATCCTAATAATGTTACATTTTTATTAGTTTTAATATTTTTGTGGATTACTTAGAATTTTCTACATACAAGCTTATACCATCTTCAAAGAGATAGGTTACTTTGTTTTGCTTTTCCTTGATTGATTTTATGAGAATCTTCAGTGCAATGTTCAATAGAAATGGCAAGAGTTAACATTCTTGTCTTGTGTTTGGGCTTAAGAGAGAAAAATTTTAGTTACTGATCATTTAGCATCAAGTTAAACTGAATTTTTTGTAGATGCACTACATAATTTGAAAAATATTTCATATTTCTGGTTGGTTGCATGTTTAATCATAAAATACTTTTCATTTGGTTACTTTCGCTGGATTTTTACCAACAGCTTTATTGACTTATAGTTCTGTACTTTTAAATATAATCACGTGATTTTTGTCACTTACCTATTGATAAAATTTGTTTCTGTTGTAGATTTCTACTTATAGAGACACTATGTAAGAAGAGTGGAATTGCTCAATGATGCCTTTCTTGGCTGCAATCGTTACAGAAACAAATTGGCAGATCTATCTCAAGAGGAGATGCTGGGTGGGTTCAAACTGCCAGCCTATGGGTTAGGAGCCATGAACTTAACCATTTTTGCCACGAGTATATTAAATTACATTAATGCATAATAGTATCAGGATCCCTGATGGAATAGTGGTTACCCATTGGGCTGTGATCCTCATGGTGAGCAGTTTGAAACCATCAACAGCTCTACTGAATTAAGACTGGGCGTTCTACTCCTGCAAATGGTTACAGTATTATAAACCCACAAAGGGGGGTGGTCGGCATTTACTCAATGACAGTGAGTATAGTTTTGGAGTAATGTTTGATGCTAGGAGGTTAACTGCTAAATGCAAGGTCATCAGTTCAAATCTACCAGTCACTCTTCTGAAGTAAGATGAGTCTGCTCCCTTAAAGATTGATAATCTCAGAAAACCCATGTAGTGTCACTATGGGTCAGAACTGACTTGACAGCAGTGGGTTTGGCTTTTTAAAAAATGTGTTATACTAAATACAGGAACGAAAACTTTATATGTTGATCTAACCAAAAATTCTTGGGGAAAACTCCCCTTGATATATAATACTTTTTTATAATTTGCTGGATTCAGTTTGGTAGAATTTCATCAAGGATTTTAGATTCTGTATTCATAAGAATTATTGGTCCATAATTATTTTGGATTGCTTTGCTTCTTTTTAATGATATTTTGGTCTCTTTTTGTGGATTCATAGTAACACAAATTTTATATAATAAATTAGGAATTATCTTTCCTCTTCTATTGTTTGGAAAATGTATAAATAATTGCTGTCAACTCTTCTTTAAATATTTAATATACAAGGTAGCTTCACAAAGTTTGTGGAAAATGGAATGAAGAGATTTTTGTCGACAAAACTTTTGAAGCTTTCTACTCTTGGTAAGAAATAGTGACGAGCTTCAAGTTATTAAGGATTTTGTCTTGTTTGGATCTGCAATCAATGCTCAGGGAAGCAGCAGTCAAGAGATCAAAAGACGAATTGCATGAGGTAAACCTGCTGCACAAGGCCTCTTTAGAGGATTGAAAAACAAGGAGGTTATATAGAAGACCATTGTGTGCTTGACCCAATTGGTTCAAATCCATGTACAAGTTGAACATTGAATAAGGAAGAACTGATGCATTTTAGCTGTGGTGCTGGAGAAGAAAACTGAAAGTACTGCTTTTGAAAGACTACTGTAAGGACAAAGAAGTCTGTCTTGAAACAAGTAGAGCCAGAATGCTCCTTAGTCAGGGTGGCGATATTTCACCTTTAAATACTTTGGACATATTGTCAGGTGACAGAAGTCTCTTGAGAAGGACATCGTATTTGGTAAAGTAGAGGGACGGCAAAAAAGAGAAGGCCTTATAGGAGATGGACTGACACAGAGACTACAACAAGGGGCTCAGACATAGGGACAGTTGTTAGAACAGCGCAAGACTGAGCAGGGTTTCCTTCAGTTGTGCATAGAATGACTGTGGTCTGAACTCACTTGGTGACACCCAACACCAAACTATTGATGAAGCAATCTTGGTAAGGGTTTTTCCTTTGTGCGTGACATTAAAAAGAAAAACACTACTTCAATATTTTAATTATCATGGATCTATTCAAATATTATATTTATTTTGTTAGATTTTTAGTTCATGGCTTTCTGAAAATTGGTCAATTTCATTTAAGCTGTGTAATTGTTGCCATACAATTTTCATTATGTCCTCTTATAATTTTTTTTTTTCTGTAAAGTACGTGGCAGTGTTTCCTCTTTTAGTCCTGGTTTTAGTATTTTCGTCTTCTCACTTCATTCTTGGGCATCAGAGCTGCTGGCTTGTTTTTTTCCCCTCCCTTCAATTTCTTCTCTATCCTTTTATATTTAATTATACATACTTTTTATTGGGAAGTGAGTGAAAGTTTACAAAGCAGAGCAGTTTTCCGTTCAGCACATCACACACGTTTTATTTTATGTCATTGGGTGCAGTCATCACAAAGTAGTGTCAGTCATTCCATTTCCTCCCTGCTTTCTGTTTTCCACCCATCCATCTTTCTTACCTATTATGAACTTTGTTCTTGAGTAAATGCTGCTCTTTTAATATGAAATGGGTCATAGAGAGTACATACCTCGTTAGTATTACGTTTCCGCTTGTGCTTCTGTCTATAGTTTAGTTGAAAATTTAGCAAAAGGGATGAGTTCATTCCCAGACCTGAAGGGCTATTCAGGGCCCTAGTCTCTGGCTTTTAAATTTTTATTTTTTAACAAAGAACTAAGTTTATGTCTTGCTGATTTTCCCTATTGTCATTATTTCTCGGTTTTATTTCCACTTTAGTCTTTATTATCCCATGGCTTTTCAATTGCCTCATATTCATGTGAAAGTTGGACATTGAATAAGGAAGATACAAAGAAGAATTGAGGCCTTTGAATTATGGTGCTGGCAAAGAATATTGAATGTACCCTGGACTGCCAAGAGAACACAGAACTTTTTTTCTAATCACTTAATTGGGGGCTCTTAGAACTCTTATCACAAGCCATCCATCCATCCATTGTGTCAAGCACATTTGTGCATTTGTTGCCATCATCATTTTCAAAACATTTGCTTTCTACTTGAGCTCTTGGTATCAGCTCCCCACCACCCACTCCCTCCTGAACCCTCGATAATTTATAAATGATTATTATTTTGTCATGTCTTACACTGTCCGACGTCTCCCTTCACCCACTTTTCTGTTGTCCGTCCTCCAGGGAGGAGGTTCTATGTAGATTGCTGTTTAGAAGCAAGGATGAAAACACTTTGTCACACATACTTTGGAAAGGTTGTCAGCAGAGACCACTCCCAGGAGGATATCAAGTCTGGAATAGGGACAGTGAAAAGGAGGAAGGCCCCGGACAAAGGGGATTGATATAGTGATGGCACCTAACAAGGACCTTATCATTCCTGTTGTATATTTGACGTGTATTTAGTTTGCTTTCCTTGCTCTAGTTTCTCAAAGTGAACAGTTTAGTTACTGATTTGAGAAGTGTTTAAATAGAAGCATCACAAGTATGTTTTTTCTGTTAAACTCTGCATTGGCTGCATTCCATAAGTTTTGGTATGATGTGTTCCAAAGTGCTTTTCAATGTATCTTGTGATGATTTTAGCTTTAAACCATTGGCTATTTAAGTGTGGTGCTCTTTTTTTTCTTTGTGTGTATGTGTGTGTGTGAATTAGGTAGTTTACAGAGCAGATAACTAGTTTTACAATCAACAATTCATACATATTTTGTTTCATCTCATTCACCGTAACCCTTCTCAATGCTGTATCACATTTCTCACTTACTCTCCATTTACTCTTTCCAATCACCCTTCTTTCCTAACCCATCTGTTATATGCTAACCCTGGATATCAAATGGTTGCTTCTTCTAATGTGTGAAAACCTCACTAATGTCATTGGTCCCCATATAGATCTGTCTATTGTTAGATCAAAAATTGAACTGCTGTAAATTCAGTCCCAGAGCTGAAAGGTGACGAAGGGCCATAGTCTGCTCTTTAAATTACTTTCCCACATATCTTTTATCTCTTATTTAGTTAATTAAATATATTAAAATAATTCTATTAGGTAGCCAGACTCAGGGACAACGTGGTTGTCCCTCCCATGCCAGCAAAGGCCCTCATAAAGGAGGTTGGGAAGAACTCAGACAACCATTAGACACCTATGAGGTCACCTTAATTGAGCATGCTCAGATTCAGGCTCCTGAGCCAGGTGGGAAGTACACCTGGGCGATCCAAGGTAGGACCGGCCCTGCACTTCACCCAGGTGGGCTTAACACCAACAATGGGGCCAACCAATATCTTCAACCACGCCTCCCCCAGCCAAAGGGTTGATCAGAATAAAGGCAGGAAGTATGTTCTTTTACTCTCTTCCCCCTCGCTCTCTCTCGCCCCAGTCCTCATGCTCTTTCGCCCTGGACCCCTTGGTCCCTGTGATCTCTCCCCCCGTTCCGCACATGTGGGTGCGCTGTTACATGAGGTTGCTCGTGATCAGTTGTGAGCCCCTGTGCACTGTCCGCATGGCTCAGCACGCTTCCCTGAAACAGCGTGCACAATTTCGAGACTGTAAAACTTGACACTTTCTCCCATCCTTCATAAAAACCTACGTGAATTACAAAATGGGCTTCAGCACGAATTCTTTCTTGTGTGAAGCCAAGAATCGAGGTATTACCCAGTTGAGAAACCTTTTAATTCTATGATCTATATTTAATATTTCCAATATTGAAATATTTGTGAGTCTGGTTCAATTATTACTTTTTGCTATATCTTCTCATGGGGGTTGTTGCTTAATTTTTCTCTAAATTTTCTTTATTGTATTGTTATGGCTGAGAATATAAACAACAAATTCTAAACCAATTCATAACTTTCTACAGGTACCATTTAGTGACTTAGATTATATTCTTTAATTGGGGTATTCTCAACTTCCTTTTTACATTATGTCTCCCTCATTAACATAATATTACCCCCTAGTGTTCTTATCTGATCTTTCAAAGTGTTGTTGTCGATTTGATCATATAGAGCCAGTTCTTAAAGCCTACTCTTTAAATAAATTATTTTTTCATATGTTTGGTGCCTATTTGAATATCTTTTTCGGTGAAATTTTTACTCAAGTTCTAAATATAGCCATTCTTGATCTGGCAACCTATAATTAAAAGAACAAAAATCATACACAAACACATATTCACAACCAAAACAGGCATAAGTTAATTGCTACAGATGAACCTGTGGAAAAAATTGGGGGAAATCAGGAAGTCACTGGCCCCTAGCAATTCTGAAATTCAATTAGGTACATACTGCCAGTTCTGTGATTAGGGCTCTGCTCTAAGGCCTGGAAATGATACCCTGAGACATGTGTGACTACATAATGAATTATCTTTTCTTTTTTATAAAAAGCAGCTGTTATGGACTGGATTCTGTTCCCCAAAATATTTTTTGTAAATCATAACTTCTGCTATTTTAAGGAGGTAGGAATAATATATTTTCAGAAAATTTCTTTTGAAATATTAAACAAATTAGAATATTTAAAAATATATTAAACCAGTGAGATACAGAGATGCGATATGAGAGGTGGCAAGCCACATGAAGAATTTCCCAGGAAGAGAAAGTCAGAAAAGACAAGGACCTCCCTCTAGAGATGATAGACAGAAAGCTTTACCCTAGAGACAGTGCCAGGGATTTGGATTTCTATCTTCTAAACTGTGGGGAAATAAATGTATAATTATAAAAGTCATCCATTTGTGGTATTTCTATTAAAGTAGCACTAGACGACTAAGTACCATGGGCTGTCAAAAGAACCAACAACTATGTCTTGGAAGGAGTAAAGCCAGAACACTCCTTGGAGGCTAGGATGGCATCCCCTCCTGTGCTGTGGACATTCAGGAGAAAGCAGTCTCTGAAGAAAGACAGCATTCTTGGGAAGGTGGAGGGGCAATGGAAAAGAAGAAGACCCTTGACAAGGTGAATTGACACAGTAGCGCCAATA
Organism: Echinops telfairi; assembly: GCF_000313985.2. Classification (NCBI taxonomy): domain Eukaryota; kingdom Metazoa; phylum Chordata; class Mammalia; order Afrosoricida; family Tenrecidae; genus Echinops; species Echinops telfairi. The sequence goes on along the minus strand of NW_022111327.1, from coordinate 17,023,761 downwards.
AGAACGTGTATGAGGATGGCGCAGCCCTGGGCATTGTTTCGCTCTTTTGTTCATATGGTGTCTATGAGTCAGAACTGATTCAATGGCAGGTAACAAGATGATTTTGACAGTCGTCTATATTTTTAGCTGAGTATATATTTCCTCACACTCCTTCCTGAATATATATCATCGGAAATACCAAATCCCCTTCCAATTGTATACTACCTCTGTCCATTTCATTACAAGTTGTTATAAACATTTTTAAATCTTAGTGGATTTATTCTGAATAAATATATAATCTCCGTTAGACCAGACCACACATAATGTTCTTTGATATGAATCCTTTTCTACTGTGGAATTTCTATAAGATCCTAAGTAATAATGTTACTTTGAAATTACAAGTTGTATTATATAATTGAAAAAATGTGTAAGGCAAGCCCTAAGACTCTTAAAGTATATTTTGTCTAAACAGATTAATTTTCTGAAGAACCACATCAGCTTTCTTTTGTCTTCCAAAGAATCTTATACCCTCAGTCTGCATTTCATTTGTAGCTGAAAGCTTAACGTAATTGAAGAACCTTAGAAAGGCTCAAAATTAAAAGGAAAAAGTTGTATTTTAAACTTGTCTAATATTTATTCCTTTAGATTATTTCTTTGCTCTATTATTATATTGTAACCCTCAAGAAGAAACTATATGACACCTTCAATACTTTTCTAGAAACCTTTGAGATAGTTTATTGTGCCAGCCTGGCTGATAAACGCAGGTGGGATTGACTGAAGGGCGGAGAGATAAATGGTTTAGTGAGCCTTGCCTTTCTTGTCTCTTGCTCTGTGATCATCGGACCAGCTTGAGGCTGCCTTGCTTGTTCTGTGCCTCAATTTAAAGGCTACACTACCTGTGGGACGCCTAGCCTGTGGACTGTGTCGCTGTAAGTTGAGGTCCCTTTAAGACATCTCTGGAGCTGGGGACAGGCGGTTGGTGACCTGCCTTGTGATTGGCTGCTGTGCTGACATAGCCTAGCTCTCTCTACAAATAGAGGAAGATCTGGCAGCAGACCAGACTTGAAGGACTGCTAGTCTCTCAACTTTCTCTCATGGACGTGAGTTGCACTGAGCCATTTATAGTGCTTTATAATTTAACTTTATTTCTTGTATTATATATTTATCTGTATATGATTTAACAGTTCATTTCTTGTTATATATCTAATTATCTTTATAAATAAATATATTAAATTATCAGCAATTTGGTTTTATCTCTCTAGAGAACCCTGTCTAACACAACCTTTTTAGTAACACCACTCAATTTGTCAGATACAGTTTATTTTCTTGATATCTACAGATGACTACATTTTCAAACACAACATAATGAGGATTTCCTCTCCTCATGTTTCTTAGAACAAATTCCTGACTTTGTTTTTAAGCTTTAAATTGCGCATTTCATGAGAGCTTCAATACTTCCCTTAACAAGCTCTTTAAAGTCCTTAAAACTTTCACTTAATTCTGGTTCTCAAAACCATGTCACCTAAGAGTTTTGTTATTTCAGTCACCCACATCCAAGTATCAAAACCAGATATTTTGCCTGTGCAGTGACTTAGCTCAGCTTTTATAATGCCTAGAAATCCTGCATTGATCTTGGCTTCATGAGTCAAGAATTCAGACAGAGGAAGTCGGAGTTGGTTTGTCACTACGGTTTCATGTTGTTTGGGGTGTCAGCTGGAAGATGACAAACACGGACATAGACCTCTCTGCACTCCACTGCAAATGAAGTCAGCCCCTCCTACTGCCTTGGTAACCCATCTGAAGCATGGCATTGTGGGCGATAGGTGGAAATGAAACAACCCCAGGTTAACATCATAGACAACTCACTGCCGTTAAATCAGTTCTGACTCATTAGCAACCCTATAGGACAGAGTAGAACTGGCCCTGTGAGTGTCCTAGACTGTAAAAAACTCTGTTTTTTTTTAATAATAATTTTACTGGGGGCTCTTACAGCTCTTATTACAATCCTTACATCAATTGTATCCGACATATTCGTACATGTATTCCATTGTTTTTTTCTAGACATTTACTTTTCATTGATCAGCTCCTCTTTTTTTTCCTCCCTCCTCCCCCTCCCTACCACCCTCGTGACCCCTGATAGATTGTAGATTGTTGATTATTTTTAAATCTCACACCGACCACTGTCTCCCTTCCCCTCTGGTTTCTGTTGTTCTTGCCCAGTCACTCCCCACCTCTCCCCCTTTCCCCCTACCCTTTTGTTATTTATATTCCCATTCCTGTTCCTGGGTTCCATGTGTTGTGAGTTTTATCTCTTGCCTATATCTATGTACAGGCTCCCGTATAGTCTAGATTGGGAAGCGGTACTGGGGTCATGACAGCAGGGGGTTGAGGAGGCCTCAAGGGATCAAAGGTGTATTGCATGACCCATTAGTGCTCTACTGCACTCTGATTGACTCCCTCCCTCCCTGGGACCCCTCTGTGGGGGGAATGTTCCATTGTGCATAGATGGGCCTTGTGTCTCCACTCCAACCCCCCTCCATTCTCACCAATGCATTTTTATGTTTACTGTTTGTTGTGAGTCTTCTGATGCCCATTGCCCGATGTCAATGACACCTCATGATCACACCAGCTGGTGTGCTTCTTCCATGTGGGCTGGTTGCTTCACTGTTGGTTGACCGCTTGTTTAACTTCAAGCCTTTGACTCCAGGCACTATATCTTTTAATAGCCGGGCACCATCCTCTGTCTTCAGCACATCTGCTTATGCACCCATTTTGTCTTCAGTGATCGTGGAGGGGAGTGGAGTTGAGCATCACAGAATGCCAATTTGTTAGAACAAAGTATTCTTGTATTGAGGGAAGGTATGAGCTGAGGCCCAAGGCCCATCTGCAGCTTCAGTGTATTACCTTGCAAATATTTGTACATAGGCCAATACCACTATTATTATAAGCCTCATCTTTTCCCCTCAGAGTAGTTGGTGTTTTCAAACTGGCGACTTTGTGGTTAGCAGCCCAACACTTAGCTATTAAGGCACCACTTGCATTATTTTTTTTCCACAGGAAAAGAAGTCTTTATTCTGATCCCACCAGCTATACCATCTGTTATGCGCCTTCTTCCTTGGCAATTCGGCCTTTCTTGAGTGGTCCCATGAAAGCTTTCTTCTCTTCTACCGTCTGGAAATGGCCGTGGCCAAACTTGGAGGGTGGTGTCGATGAACTTCAGGTCAATCTTCTCCAGGGCACTTCCATTATTTTTATAAATATTTTGTAAATATTTCTAAATAAATGCTTTTCCGATTGGAGAATACCTTTGCACAATTTCTATAATCTTGATTGGTTGCTTTCGACAATGTTTTCCAGTTTTATCATTGCATTTTCAGAGAAGGACGTACTAAATTCCTTACTAGCCAATCTGAAAGTCATTCCCATTCTCTTACTTCATTTTTGAAAGAATTGTAGCAAATAAACCATTTCAGGTTAATATATTTTCCCAGTAATTTCAAGATATTGCTTCACTATCTTTAACTTTTCATTATTTCCAGGAATAAATCTACTGTCATTTTTATCTTTATTCTTTGCTTGTTTGCTTTTTTTGCAATGAACTGTTTTTAAAGTATTCTCATCATTTCTGGTTTTAAGTCTATATAACAGGTTAGAATTATTTTTATGATTCATATGATATAGATTCTTATATATGTAAATTAATTATTTTCAGCTGATTATGAAACATTTTTCTATTATTTCTTCAATTAGTCTACTCATCCCACTTCAAATGATCTCGTTTCCTTCAGAGATTCCAACTATGGATATATTTGGAAGCCTCAATTTTTCCACAACATGTTTAAATCTTATTAATTTTCCCTCATTGTGTTTCATTTTGGACTTTCATTGCTATGTCTTCATATTATGTAGAGACATATTATCCAATGTCTGCCCTGCTATTAATTCTATTCTGTGTACTCTTCATCTTAGATAGCAGGATTTTCATCTTGATGAGATCCATTTGGATTTTTGAAATGTCTTACATGTTTTGTATAATATGCTCACTCTTTTATTCAGCTTCTTGGAAAGATAATATTGATATAGCAATTATTTTAATGTCTGCATCTACTAATACTATACTGTACTTATGATGCTGTGTTCATTTCATTATTGTCTGTCACCATAGTTCAGTTTGGATAGTTTCTATTTCTGTGTCTTAGTCTTTTTTATAATCTTCAGTAACTAACTTGCTCTTATTCCAAGTGAATAAATATTTCCCTAATGGTGTACCGGGTCACAAGTTGAACTACTAATTGTAAGGTGGGTACTTTGAAACCACCAGCTGCTCCATGAGACAAAAATGAGACTTACTGCTAGTTTAAAGATTTACAGCATGAGAAAGCCACAGAGGCAGTTCTCTATTCTATAGGGATGCTATGAATCAGAATGGACTCAATGGAAGTAATTTTAGTCATATTAGTCAGTTATGGATTATACATTTGGTTCTTTATGATTTCTTATTATTTTTATATGTTTCTCTAATTCCTTTGGTAGATTTGTAATAAATGCTTTTAAACGTTGATCTTCAAGTGTCAATCTATTGTTTCTGTTGTTTTTCCTATTGACTTCTTTTTTCCTTTTTATATATGACACTGTTATGCTTTTTCACATTTCCATTAAAGTTGGATTTTATACTTGACAGTGTAAAGCATATTGTGCAGTGCTGCATTTTATTGTCTAGCATTAACTCGAGTTGAACTATATTTTTTCAGACATTGACTGTACTTTTGGACCCGTGTGATTACTTTGAAGCCCTTTTAGACTTTGTTTCATAGGTATAAAGTGACATTTACTTTAGAATTATTTTAATCCTATTATTCAAATGTAATGCTTATGGGATAGTCTACTGATTTATCTGCATTTTCGACAGTGACTTTCTACTCTGACTGCTTCAAATTAAATGATCTCCTAGTATTGAGCATATTCTGAGTATTGCACTCTAAAGCTGTCTTATTTTTCTTTACAATGTGTAAAATAACAATGTCTGGGTATGACATCTGGCTCCCTCTACCTTCATGAGTATGAATGAAAAGACTGATTCCACATCACTTTGAGGCAGAGGTCACACATCCTATTGAATCTGACACAAGTTGTCCCTCCCATGGCAATATCCACTTCTGAGCTGGGTTTGATAATTTACTGCAGTGGCCGCACTGAAACACATTTTAAAAATCATATTCAAGATTATAGGACTTATTAGAGAAATTAACACCTTGTAATTAAAGTTTAAAAATACTTAGAACAGAGTTCTTTGGTCAGGACAGCCTCTTCTTAGCCATACAGCTTCTCTGTGGTCCTCGTCTCTCAATTATGTGGTCCCCTGGCCTCTGCCCGGCTCAGGTGGTGTCACCAAGCTATTTTATTGCTGATAAGTACCCAAAGGTCACCCTTCCATAGGCCCCAGTCTGAAGATGTTTAGCTCTAACAACAAATGAAACATATAATCCTTTCCACACTTGCATGCACATTATTTTACTTAGACCTATAAGGAGAAAGTCACGTGGTGAAAATGACCAAAACCATGGTTAAAAGAGCCATAGTAAGTACTTAACTGCTGTATACCATGAATTCTCATCTCTCCATATATGTCTTGTGTTTCACACAAAACTCAAAGGGTCATCTATGAAGATTCTAGAGCCCCTTTTTGTATAGTTTAATTTTGTTCCTGGATTTCCAGCATCTCCGCCCTCCCAAGTCCCCATCTCTATATCTTCAAGTAAATGAGACATTTGTTTTCTGCTTGATTTTCACCAGTCTCTTCATTGGTCCAGAAAGTTCCTCCAGGTAAAGATTCAAGATTAGCATACAGCTACCACATGGATTTCCCTTTGCTCCAGGATCAGTCATTCGGTTACCTCATTATTATAGGTTACCTACTTACTATAGCAGTTTTAAAAATAATTTAACCCAAATTTATGATAATTTAACCATAACCAAACACATTGATGCAATAAGTTACTGGGTCTAGGGGCTCAGGATCATAGTCTCAGGGAACATTAAGGTTACTTGGCATAACATAATCCTCAAAGACAATGTTCTACATCCTTCTTTGTGGAGTAGTGACTGGAGTCTTAAAAGCTTAACCCCCATCATTACTTACCAATGTAGTAAGTAGCCATCTATGGCACAATTATTAGTCTCTCCTTTCCGGACCAAATAATTGTAAAGAAAATTTAAAAATCAATAAAGCAATTAATTCAAAGGTCTAATGAGCCACGAGAACCTGAGCCTCCGCAAACCTTAAACCAGAGGAACCAAATGATGTCCAGCTACCATGAGCGACTGCCCTAAAAAGGATTACAATTGGAGGTTCTATACACAGTCCAAGAAAAACATGATCCAAACAAACAAATTAAAAAACAGAGCAGGCTTACTGGTCTGATCGAGACTTAGGGAACTCATGTGATTACGGTCTTTGCACACCCTTCAGGCCTGGGAATGAACTCACTCATCTATGAGAAAAAATTGGAAAGACAACTACTTGGCCAACTGATTGAAAAAGTGCCGTATTTGTGCTCATCACAAATAAAAACAATTACTTGGTCTGGAAAGGAGAGACTAATAATTGTGCCCTAGATGTGGCTACTTACTACTTTGGTAAGCAGTTCCGCAGGATGTGGAAATTTTGGAACAATATCATTAATATTACATGCAAGTAAAATTTTGTAGGATAAAATTAAAAAACAGTTGCAGCCAAAAGAAAAGGCAGATTGAGAAAAAGACATGAAATGAGGGATATCCTTGTCGATTTGATGTCAGATGGACCTTGACTGAAAGCAAAGAATAACAGGAACATGTTTGCTTGCTTTTTATTGAGTATGCAAAGAGATTTCATTTAGCTTGTTGCTTTTGTTCAGTGCCGTTGAGCTGGCTCTGTGTCATAGGAACCTATGAACGAGAGTATGAAGCACTGCCTGCTCCGGAGCCATCCTCGCAATTGGTATGTGTCATTTCTTTGTTGTGGCCCCTGTGTCAGGTCTTCGCCTGAGGGCCTTCTTCTTTTGATAACTCTACTTCCCCAAATGAGACATCCCTTCCTACTCACTGGTCTTTCCTGCTAACATATGCAGAGTACATGATGTGAAAGCTCCCAATTCTCCCTTCTGAGGGGCATCCGGGTTGTACTTCAGCAAAGACGGGTATGTTTGTTCTTGGGGCAGTTTCAATATTCGTCGCCAACACCTTAATTCAAATGCATCGATTTTTCTGCAGTCTGCCTTACACATTGTCCAGCTTTCATATGCCTATAAGGTGATTGACAATATCATGGTTCGGTGCACCTTAATCTTCAAATTGACATCTTTATTCTTGAAATTCAAGTGGCCTAGTGAAGCATATTTACCCAAGGCAATATATCATTTCATTTCTTGACAGTTGCTTCTATGAGTATTGATAGTAGATCCATGTCAAATGAATTCTCTGACTACTTCAATCTTTTCTACCTTTATCAGGATGGTGTCGGTTAGTCTACTCGTGAGGATTTTCATTGTCTTTGAATTCATTTGCAATCCATGCTGAAGATTGAAGGCTTTGATCTTCATTAGCAAGTTCTTCCAGTCCTCCTTTCCTTCAGTAAATATAGTATTATGTTAACTTGAAGATGTATGACAGTGGATGGGCTGGAATACAACCTGTCAATTAGGTCACAGCCTGGTGGTACCTCCTTAAAGGTGTAGCCTTCTAATAAGGAGGATGCTGGGAGCCTCCTTCCCTCTCTCTCCCCTTTCATTTTCCTCATTGCTGGCCACCTTTGAGAACTGCTAGAGCCCTATTATGTTTCCATGTTCCTTGGATCCACATGACTCTGCACCCACTGGCCTGTTATCTTCCTGCATTCTGCATCATTGCACGACACTGTGTGAGCTTAAAGAGAGACTCATGGACCGGTATTGGACTTGTGGACTTGAGTTCGACTGAGCTGGGATGCTTTCTTGATATATAATTACTTCCTGACAAAAAGCCCTTTATTCCCTTTTTTATGTTTTTAATTTGTCTTTGATTCCAGTGCTCTTGAATTTAGCTTGAATTTGTGGCATCTCCTTGTTGATGTACTGCTGCAACTGTTTTTGAAATATCTCCAACAAAATTTTATTTGCTTGTCATCTTTGTGAAATTGTTGGATGATATCTGCATTCTGTTGAGTCCATTTTCTTTAGGAAAGGCACAAACATGGGTTCTGCCAGTTGGTTGATGAAATAACTGTCTTCCTATTTCTTGGCTTTGACCAGTGTTTCTCAACCTTCCTAATGCCACAACTCTTTAATACAGTTCCTCATGTCGTGGTGACCCCCCAACCATAAACTTATTTTTGCTGCTACTTCATAACCATATTTTTGCTACTGTTATTAATTGGGCAACCCCTGTGAAAGGGTCATTTGACCCCCAAAGGGGTCCTGAATGCTATACCTTGAATTATATTAACCCAGCAGAACTCCGATGATGCCACTCTTTTGATTAGACATTTTCTTTGCAAAGCACCCAAGGAGACTAAGATAAGTTTATTGCTAAGAGAACTTCCCTGTAAGTACCCACTGACTGCAGATACATGTTTAAACACCTATTGTATTGAATAAAACCATGCATGTATGAATTAGAACCTCAGTAGCAATACTTTTTAACTTATACATATATATGCAAAATGCAATTAGAATATCTTTGGGGGAATGTGAAAGGCCAGAGATGTGAACTTTGGAAAGAGATGAGGAGAAAAGAGAGAAGAACTAGGAAAACAAAAGTATCAGGTGCGGAAGCATGCTGAAGACAATGAGGCTCTCGTTGGAAGAGGAGAGTGAGGGGCAGAAGAGTGGTTGTGGGAAGGTTTCTCATCACTGAGCTCCCTTTGTTTTAAGGTTGTCACATCTAGGGCTTGATTCATGAGTTCAGAATATACATATATTTTTCTAAAATCATTTTTCTCAAACAACCTCAATATTTTTCAGGGCCCAATGTTTCCAAGAAACAAAATACAATGTCTATATATTCAAATTAGAGATCATTGACTATTTATCTCTATTTCTCCTTTGATGCCCTGCACAATCCGACATAATTTTTTTGACAGAAGCTACAAGAAGTCACACCTTAAAAGTCTTATGAATATTTTAGCAGAAAATTCCAAGCCAACAACAAAATCGTACCTCCTAGTGTTCCAGATCATTAAATGCATCTACTGAGGTGAATCCTGACTGACTATAAGAAAGAAAAGTGCTTTCATTTCTCTCTGTGTGCTGTTGCTAGCTCCATTCGATTGAAAGAAGTGTTAGGGAAGATGCCTGACCCCCAAATAAGGAGGTGGAGGGAAGAGGGCAGAGCATTTCTGACAGAAGAAGAAACAGACATTCAGGCTGCCTTGTTCCCAATAATCAAAGGGGGTGCACATTCGTTGATCTTTGTTCTCTCAGAGGCTAGCACTGGCAGTGACCGTAGGAACAACCCCCATGTGACTAGCCCATGAGTGTTTTTGAAACATGTGCCATTAGTCATAAGGCCTGTTTTGCCTCTGCAGAATACTGAGAGTTAGTAGAAGACTGTCAGACACCATGCTAAGGCTTTTACATACATCTTGTAGGCCTCTACATTACTGATAAAGAAACTGAGGTGAAGTAATTTGCTTAAGGTCACACATCAAATCAGTGGCAGAGCAGTGATTTAAACTTGAAAGTTGAACCCTGGGATCCAATCCCTTGAGCTCTGACCTCATGATGGTAGAATTCATAGCCATATCATTGTTTACAATTGAGATTTCAATGTATATGTGAGTTTTTAGAGATAGAAAACATAAATTTGGAGGCATAGAACTTAGAAATAATTTAATTAATCTTGCTCACTGCTGTTTTGCAAGTAGGAAATTGAGGCATCGAGAGACAAAAATGGCCAAATTCAGGCTATAAAATATTTAATGGAAGTGCTAATTTTTGTCAGAGATTAATGATTCCTGTATGTCTTTATATTCTCTGTTGTTCTTTCCCTACTCACTTCCTATTTCTTTCTCTTCCTTCTTCCTTTCCAATTTATGTGTGCTTTTTGTATTTGTATAAAAGTGAAGCATGAATTGATGGTGGCATTGTATATGTTAAAACTTTTCTAAATATTATTTAAAGTATTCTGATTCTAGATAAAAGCAAGGGATAGAAAATAAAAATGTAGGATGCAATAATATCCTTCAAGGACAGAGAATATATAGAAAAGCCATAAAAGGCAGCTCTATAAAATATTATTTTATTTTTCATTTTAAGACTCTTGTGAATCAATATCCTGCGATCATTTGCACCCACTTTTTGTGACAGCTTGACACATTTTAACCAATATACATATATTTGTGTGACCACTATAATCATATGTATACAGACTATTTCCCTAATCACAGAAGACTTTCTTGTGTTCCTACCTAGTCTATACACTTCCCCAAAGCCAATCCAGGTAATACCAGTTCTTTTTGTGACTGTAGATTAAAATATATTTTCTAGAGTTCATTTATAACAAAATCATAGAATATTTTCATTTATTTCTAGTTCATTTACTTCAGAGTGGTAGATAGGTTTTGTGCTGACTTGACTGGTCCAGGTTTCTCAATGGCTGGACAGTTGAGAGGTTGTAATCTCCCATGAGCTGACTTAACATAATATAACCAACACTATGATGGTATATCCTGTGAGCAGCTAAGTGGTTGTAAGAAGATTAGGGTGGAATGCAACCCACTTACTCAGGACACAGCCCTGGTACAATTGAAAGGAGGTTTCCTTGGGGATATGACCTACTACCTATATAAATAGGTGCTGTGGAAAGCTTGCTTGCTTGCTTTTTGCTCGGTTTGGGTTCTGCATTTGACTCATCAACTTCTGGTTCTTTGGACTTGAGCCAATGGTCTGTGGGCCTGCCATATTGCCTGCTGATCCTGGGAGCTGACATTTGACTTGCCATCTGACTGCTGACCATGGATCATCAGCTCCTGAAGCTAAGGGAGTTAGGAGAAGCCTCCAGCCTAATATCTGACCCATGGACTTGGTATCTGCCTGAAGTTGAGCTTGACTGCTCCTACAATAGTGTGAGCTATTTTCTTGATATGTGTGTGTGTGTGTGTGTGTGTGTGTGTGTGTTTCTCTGGAAAATCCAGCCTAAAACACTCAACATACTATTATTTTTTTAATCAATTTATTGGGGCTCATACAATTCATCACAATACATAGATCAATTGTGTAAAGCACATCTATACATTTGTTGCCCTCATTATTCCCAAAATTCAAGATTCGTTAATTTTACTATGTGAATCAAACATCCCTTTCCTTTACTACTGAGGAATACTCCATTATTGGCTAGTTACCAACTTGTTTATTCTTTTACCATTTCTTGAATTCTTGAATGGTTCAGTTTGGGTCAAGATGAATAAAGATTCTATGAACATTCAAGTTTAGGTCTTTGTATGAATTTGTATTTCATTTATTCTGAGTAAGTACCCTAAGAGTAAATTGCTTATTTGTATGAACTTTTAAGGAGTTTAGAAATTATTTTCAAACGTTGTTGTACAATTTTAGTCTTCCACCTGTTCCATATCCTGCTCCACATTAAAACAAATGCTATTGTTTTAAGGTTTAGCTATTCTCAGTTGTATGTTGGATTCAATTGCTTCATCAGATAGAAGTACGGTGAACATTTCTGGGCCTTATCTTTTCAATATTATAATGGTATCTTTTGAAAAACAGTTTTCACTTGTGATGAAGTCTAATTTATACTTCAAATTCATGTATTTTGTGTACCAGTTAAGAAAATGTCTAATAGGATTTTTCTTATTATTGTAATATATATGTATATATCAAAGCATTTTCCACTTCAATTGTCATTGCAAATATGCTTTAATGACATGAATTATTTCTCTAATAAGATTGATATTAAAGTCTATTTTGAGATAACTATTGAATATAGTATTAGGTATGGTTTAAATTTGATTTTCATATAGTTACTCAATTTTCCAGCACCACTTTCCTAACTCTGTCTGGTTTATGTTGACATCTTTGATTAGTATATACAAGTTTATTTTTGGACTTAGTGGTCTATTTCATCAATTTATATTTGTATTCTTATAAAATATATCATACAATATTTTTTAAAAATACTTAATTTTGAATAGAATCTGGGAAGGAAATCCAAGGTCACTTAATTGTGCTCATGCTTAACTTCTACAAAAACTAAGAGGCAGTGCTATTGACAGATCAAGGGTATACTTAGATTAAAATCAGGAAAGGTGTGCATACAGGTTTCTTTTCACCATATTTATTCAATCTGTATGCTGAGCTAATAATCTGAGAAAGTGAACTGTGAAAAAGAATGTGGCATCATTAACAACCTGTGGTGTTCAGGTGGCACCACTTAGCTTTCTGAAAGTAAAGAAAACTTGAAACACTTTACAAAGAGGACCAAGCATATAGCCTTCATTATGGATGACACCTCAACATAAAGAAAAAAAAGATCCTCATAACTGGGCCAATAAATAACATCATGATAAACAGAAAATAAAAATAATGAAGTTGTCAAATATTGAATTTTTTCTTTGGATTCACAATCACCATCTATGGAAGCAGCAGCCAAAAAAAAAAAAGAAGTCAAATTCCTGGCATGATATCAAACTAGGTGTATTCACTACACTTAATATCTATAACAGAAACACAATGAACCATGTGAAATAGATATGGGTGATAATCCAGGAACCCAGTGCTTCAGAGAAAAGGAAGGATAAGCGGATTTTATATAGAGTAGGAGAAGAAGCTAAACAAAAGGGGTGATAGGTGGGTGGACTGTAAGCTGGTCTGATACGATCATGAATGTTTGTAAGTAGCATTTAATTGAGACACCTGTGGCTGGCAGCTGAAAGTTAGGATTCTCTCATATGCTCCTGGTGACCAAAAGTATGACCACTCCCTACCTGCACCCACCCAAATGGCCAGTGACACCTCCAACCCCCTGGAGCTTCTGAGATTTGAGCTGTGCCCTTCTGGATCAGGCTCCTAGGGTACCATCCCCGAGTCTAGATGCATATGAATTCTGCCTCATTAGATCAGTAGAAAGTGCAGGGCTGGGTCCCAGGCAACCCGTGGACAGGCAAGAACCCCTTCTTTTACCATCAGCCTGTCATCAGATGCCCTCTGGACCCGAAAACCACCCTGAACTCAGTCACCATATGATCTACTTCCACATAAGGTGCCCTGACCCCAGGGCTGGCAACAGCTCTCCAAGCGATTGACTCTGTATTCCAACCCATTATTCCTTGCCTCTCCCCCTCCCACCCACCTCCCACTGATTCTGGCCCATGAACTCCTGGCCAGCAGAGGATGATGACCCATGCTAGGGGCTCTGTCCCTTAGTTTTCTCCCTTCTTTTATTTCATTTGGCTTTTACGACTTTCTCTACTTTTCTCTTTTTCTTCTATTTATCTTTTCATTTTCTCTTGCTTTTCTTTTTTCACTTTCAGTTTTTTCTTGACTAGTATTTGCATTTTCCTCCCTTCACTAGTTTTGCTTATTGTATTTTTCTTTATTTCTTTTTCCATCATTTGTTTTTATTTCATTTGCCTTGCCTCTTTTTATTAACTTTTAATTTAATCTTTCCCTACTGTTTGCATGGTTTCCCTACATTTTTATTATTATTTTCTTAACAGCGAAAGGATAACTGTGTGCACACTCACTTTCTCTATCACACTTACCAGGAGACAGGTGCTGAGTGACTAAGAAACAATCATCAATAAAACAGAAAGGCATAGATATGTCTCAGAGATCATAGATTCAGGTCATATGATGAAACCTGATAGGGTGGCTCAAACAGCCAAAATCCAGAGCCAGAGGCCTTTCTGCAGAAATAAAATAGCACTGAAATTATCTGATAGAGAATTCCAAAGAATGGTATTTGGATACTTTCAATAAGTTAAGAAAAAGATAAAATTAAGGTAGACGGTGAAAAAAACAGGAAGAAATCAGGAAAACATTACAAGAACGAATTGACAAAATATGTGAAAATTTAGAAACCACCCCAAAACAACTAAGAGAAATCAAGAAGATTGATACTGAAATTTCCTAAATAGGCACTATATTGAAAGAGCAAAATAGAATTTAATAAATGGAAGGCCTAGACTAGTGAGTTTGAAGACACATATGTCATTATTAATCTGCTAGCGAGAATCAACAAACAAGAATGAAAAAAATTGAAGGAAAGCCTAAATGGAAGAGGCAAGATAATGATGTCTCGTCTGAGTGTCACTACTGGTGGCCCGGGTGGAAGCAGGGTATTAGTGTACTATGTGGGGGTATGTGTGCTGCAGACCTCAAAAGTCTTAGGCTCTATGGAAAACAGCCCATACCTGCCTGGGCCACTAAACACACAGGTGGAAGGTGCTGAGTGCCTGGATTACAAGATGGCGCTTTTCCAAATGTGAGGCGCTTGGGCACATTGCACCTGATCAGCAAGAAAGTTCCTATTTACCTCAGTGGTGGTGGACTCTTTTCACTTGTTCTGCAAGATGCACTTCAGATCACCAGGGTGGTGTAGTTGATGGGTTCATGGAGGAATGAGAGAAGGAACATGAGCTGGGAATACCATTTGGCAGACTGAGTGTAATAGATGGGCTGC
>NW_022111327.1:16953840-17009033 GCF_000313985.2 Echinops telfairi | reverse complement strand
GGGGATTGTGGGGTGGTCATATTTCTGGTCACTAGGAAGGTTTTTAGTGTAAGAGGGAGAACACATAATTTAGGTCACTGGTCACCGTTTGCTGGTATAGGCAACATTTCAATCCTGGGTGAGCAGAAATGGATATCTCCTTCCTGACCTGATTGTCAGACCAGTTGACAAGTCACCATTCTGTATCTCTCCTTGTTTGCTATATTTATTCAGTTTCTTCTTCTACTCAGTGTTTTATATACTTTTTTATCGTTTCCTTTGAAGTTCAGGGTCCTAGGATTGTTATTCAATACCTGCTTCACTTCATGTCATGGATTTTTGTTGTAGAGGGTCTGGGTATGTTTGCCTATGTTGGTATCTTGGATCTACAAACCCATGTATACATTTTTAATAGTGTTTCATATATATGTGTTAGTCTGGGTAGATTAGAGTAACAAGTTCATAGACACTCATACATGTATAAGAAAGAGCTTTATATACAAGAGCAGTTAAATATTGAGAAAGCTTCCTAGCCCAGTCCAGGTAAAGTCCAAAAGTCCGATATTAGCCCATATGTCCAGTTCCAATCTCTAAATTCATCTTCAGGCTCATGCAACACATGCAACGATGCCAAATGCAGGAGGATCACAGGACAGCAGTTGGAAAGTCTTATGGATCCAGTGGCAGTAGAAGAATCTCAAGGCTGGCATGAGTCTCAACGTGGCTCCTTCAGCTCCAGAGCTCTAGCATAGCTCCATGTATCCTCTCCACAGGAATGTCTCCCAAGGAGTGTATCTGTGTCCTGCCTCCAGCAAGCTATTTATCTCCTTAGCACTTCCTAATAAGGTCATCAAACTGTGACCTGATTGACAGGCTAAACTCCACCCCTTCACCCTTCAGTCTCAAATTGACAACAGATTAGGTAACTACCACAGACCAACCCTTGTCATTTGACACTTTCACACAACTCTTTAGCCATATATAGTTTTCAAATAAACAATAATGAAATCATATCTGTACATAACAGGATGAAACTAAAATGCAATGATTCAATATGTGCCACCCTTATTTAAGCATAACATTCTATAAGCGAACAAAACAAAAATATCCTATGCCTAACAATTGTAGTTAAGTAACACCTACACCTTAATCCTATAATCCAGGGGTGTCAAACTCAACACACGGGCCATTTGGTGCAACAGGCAAGATTTTGTTAAATTTATATTGTGAAGTGAAGAATCAGGAATATGGATAGAATAATTAAAACACTATATAATTGATTTTATTTAAACATGTATTGTATTTACTGTATCTATAAAACTAAAATTATTCATTTTTACCCGAAATTTGCCAGCACTTTCCTCCTATTAGTTTTCCAATATCTGGATTCAGATACTGAGAAAGACAATCTTCATTAAGGCAGATAGATGTTTATCAGTTAATCTTGATCTGTATGCTGTTTTATTTAATTTCATGGACAAACATAGTTTCTCACACAATGGCTTCCCTCTTAAAATGTTAAACTAGCACTGCCACTAGGTATGATTCATAACAGCACAACCCAGAGTGCTCTTTTTAACCTTTTCGCTATTGGGATCTGTTTACATTACGTGTCACTAAGAGTGGCAGACATATGGCTTCCACACGTTGCCGGAACAGAGTCAGTGCATTTATACATGTCCACAGTCCCCTGGGAAAGGCAGTGGGCCATGTGTAAACTCATCTTCAGTAGTTGGTTAATTGTGTGTACGGTATTGTACAAGGTGAGTACGAGGGAATTGTGTGTACAGTATTGCCTCGATCTCCCCTACGCGCTATTTTCTTCATAATATTTTTTTCTATTTTCATTTTATTTCAGAGCATCAGAGGCCACAAAATTACCTCAGGGGCCACCAGTTTGACACCCCTGCTATAATTCTATGGATATATTCCCCCACCTATGAAAGTTTGTGAGCCAGCCACTTCATGCCTTTATCCCTCCAATTTTGGGTATCTAATTTCTATTCTGTCCACTTACATCAATCCAGTGCTCTGAGGAGACAATCATAATTTTGATGTGCAGAATCTTCATTCCAGTTGGAACCTTATGAAGTCCACATCTATAAGCAAAGTCAAATCAGGACAGGTCATCCATAAGTAAGCAGCAATATGCACCAGTTCACATGCTAAAAATTCCTTTCTTCATCTGATAAGGTCAACTCCATGTGGGCTGCCTCCCTTAGCCTCACCAGGGTGCCCATTGGTCTCCTTGCCTTTAGACCATGGTCCCATCACAAATTCTCAAAAACCCTAGCTCCTTTGGGGTAGGTCATGAACTTCAGACCAGTCAAACTACTTTTGTCTTCTTCTCTAGTCCCTTTGAACTAGGTCCACGTGTGTCAGGGGCTAGATTCCACCCATCTCTTTATTGCTGCATTTCTCCCACTTCCACAAAACAAGTGCATCCAGGTGCTCACCTAGCAAAGGTTTCAGCCTTCCCACAGGCTCCCTTGAAAGTTCAGTCCTAAAAAGGAGTTTTCTTCATGGGTCCAGATTTTTTCCAAGCTTCTGATAAAAACCACTAGTTCAAAATTCAAAAATCCAAAGAGTTCCCTTTTTTTTTTTTTTAATTTGTCAACAGCTCTTGGAAAGCAAATTTCCTGAGTACTACAAAGCACTGGGTGGGGCTTATCCTTTAAGCTCCTTCTTTGCAGGTGTGTCCTAAACCCATTTAGAGATCAAATTCTAATGGCTTCAGTCAAATGAGCTTTTATTTTCATACTTCTCAATAATTATTTCTATCAAACATTATATTAACAATAATAAGCAGAAGAAATCAGTATAAACAACATAGAATCAGATACTAAACTCAATTCTTAAAACAGTTTAGTTCAATTCTTATTTAGCTTATCTTAATCCTTATCTAAACTATTTCATTGACACAAAGTATGGGGTTATGCCTCTGACAGCATCAAGCCAGAGCCAGGCTTTCTGTTAACCATTTCCCCTAAGCAGCATGGTTTTTGAGATATTCAAGGGTTGATTTCTACCCCTGATCTCAATGTATACATTAACAACATTCATTGTCATTATCTCAAAAAGAAATAGCCAAAGACAACAACCAAACAAAATAATAAAAACTTTTACTTCCCATATTCTTTGCAGAAAACAATCCAGTAAACTGCATGGCCATATATATCTGACCTCTGGCTAGCCAAAGAAGAAAGAGGTCAAACATGTATTTACTATCCATCTTTATGATTTGTTTCTCTTGTACCCTACTCTCAAGGTAACATAATGTGTTAGTCTGGGTAGCCTATAGAAACAAATTCACTTACAATCATATATGTATAAGAAAGAGCTCTATATATAAGAGCAATTGAATATTGAGAACACATCCCAGCCCAGTCCTGGTCAGTTCCATAAATACGATATTAGCCCATATGTCTGATACCAATCTCTAAATTCCTCTTCAGACTTTTGCAACACATGCAGTGACATTGAATGCAGGAAGATCACAGGCCATGTGATGGAAAGTCTTGTGGACCCAGTGGCAATGGAAGCATCTCAGGACTGGCCTGGGTCGCCACGTGGCTCCTTCAGCTCCAGGGTTCTAGCGTAGCTCCATGTGTCTTTTCAACAGGAATGTCTCCCAGGGAGTGTATCTGTGTCCCACCTCCAGTGAACTATTTATCTCTTTAGAGCCTCCAAATGAGGTCATCAAGCGGTGACCTGATTGACAGGCTAAACTCCACCCCTTCACTCTTAAGTCTCAAATTGAAAACAGATTATGAAACTACCACAATATATAATTGTAGAGAATGTAGAAGACATTACTCCTCTTTTAAAAATTATTTCATTTCCTTTTGGCAGATAGGCAAAAAAGACTTATCACCTAAATTCAGTTGTCCTTGGTCAATTTTCAATTCTATATGGCAGGAACTATGATTTTGTTATTCTTTTATATTGTAAATTATGTGAGGGTTTATATTTCAGATCATCAACTTTGTATTCAACTGTTTAACCCGCTTATCAACCATCTCCCTCCAGTGGTTTACTCCTCCTCCCCTCTTTGATTTCTCTTCTTCCTCTTGTTGATTAGTAGCATTCATTTAACCCAAGTTAACAGCAATCAGCCTTCTAATCTATTGCTTTATTCTCTCCCTTGTCCTCCTCGACTTGACAAACTCCAAAGTTGGTTCCCTTTTGTATGAAAGCCTTTAACTTGGATTTTTCTTATAACAGTGCTCTCATATAATATTTATTCTTTTGTGATTGGCTCATTTCAGTCAGCATAATGTTCTCCAGGTCCATCCACGCCATCATTGTTTCTTAACAAATTATAGTATTCCACTGTGTGTTGTACCAAAGTTTCTTTATCCTTCCTTCTGCTGATAGCAATTTATATTGTTTCCATCTTCTTGGTATTGTGAACAGTGTGCAATAAACATAAGTGTGCATGTGTCTGTTCATGTTATACTCAGCAGGGGCACTGCTCAATCTAATGGAATTTCTGTTCCCAGTGTTTGAGGTAGTGTCATATTGCTTTCCACGGTTGGTGCACATACTTATATTCCTACTAGTCATGTGTGAGTATTCCAAAAACCTCTCCAACTGTGTTATTCTGGGTAGACTAGAGAAACAAATCCATAGAGACTCATATGTGTATAAGAGAAAGTTTTATATGAAGGGTAATTGTATATTAGGAAAGCATCCCAACCCAGTCCAGTCCAAGCCCATAAGTCCGATATTCGCCCATATGACCCATACCAATCTATAAAGTCCTCTTCAGACTCAAGAAACACATGCAATGAAGCCAAATGTAGGATGCTCACAAGCCAGTAGGTAGAAAGTTCTTGTAAGCATCTCAGCCCTGGCAAGGGTCTCTATGTGGCTTGTCTGGCTTCAGAGGTCTGGTTGCATCAGGGTAGGTCCATGTGGTTTCTCCAGCTCAGGGCACTAGTGTAGTTCCATGTGTCTTGTCAGCTGCAATGTCTCCCAGGGTGTGAACTAAGAGAGAGAAGTGTCTCCCACCTCCAAGGAGGAAAAAATTCCAGAGTTCCCAGAATTCTCAGGAGAGGCCATGCCCACAGAGGGCTCATTGGTTGTGACCCAGTTAACAAACTAGATGCCACCCCTTCACTCTTAATCCTCTCAAGTCCCAAATTGACAGCAGACTACGTAAAGAACACACCAACCCTTTCACCAGTTTAAAACCTATGGACTTATGGACTTTCTTCCATGGTATTTTTGAATTTTGGTCTTTCCACCTATATAGAATTACCTAATTTTATCTTTTGCTCTTTTGCTTCTTAAAAGCTCCTTTTCATTTGGTTTCATGGAGCTCATTCAAAATATTTATAAATTAGGATTTAGGAAAATATATGAGACAAAATTGCATGCATACTCATTTTTCTGTACTAACCTGTTTTTCATTTTCTTGACCTTTCACATCTTGTCTCTCTTAGTAGTCTTGATTTCCAATGAGACTATCACGAGATCAAAGTTAGAGCTTTTTCTTTGACCTCCAAGTTCTAAGCAGTGAAATACCAATGTTCAGAAGGGAAAAGTAGACCAGAAAGTAGAATTAATCATATTGTATTTCTTTCTCTCTGTAATCTTCCTTAGCTATTGAATAATCTTCCCGACACCTCAGTTCACTCAAGTGAATCCAAGGTTTATAATGAATTCCATAACATCATGTTCACTAGTCTTAACTTGCTTAAAAGAGTGAAGGAAAGTCAGATCTTAGAGGTAGCTGATCATTGGGAAATGTTTTTGTCACCCATCAAGTCGCATGCTGTTGAGACCCAATCATTATTTAATATTTTAAAAAACTGAAACATGTGAGATCCTAACTCAATTTTTTCCAGAATTTCTGCTTATCTTGGCCTTTGTTCTGAGCATTTCCTTTGTCAAGTACACATCTGGTAACAGAGTACGAAGATTCAACAGGTAGGATGATTTAAGAACTCTGTGAGCACTGGTGACAGTGGTTAAACATTGGGCTGCTAACCTTGGAAAAAGATGAGGCTTCCACTTTTAAAAAAAGATACAGTCTCAGAAACCCACAGGGGCAGTGCTACAATGTCCTACAGGGTTTCTACAAGTCAGAATCAAGCCGATGGAAGGAATTTTCTCTGTTGTTGTGGTTTTTGGTGTGTAAGAGTAAGGGGCAGCAAGGAAGGAGAACCAATTGGTATTTCAGTTTTTAACCTAAAGCTCATAATCTAAAACCATCACATCAGGAACAATTCTACCCTCTGCCCCTCAACTATCAACCCATGGTGGACATGGGGCTCACAGGTACACAGATACAATGTATTACAAGTACTGAATCTACCCTAGCTAACCAAGTAAATTCTCTAAATTATCACCAGGATCCACTAATCCCAATAGACTCCATTGATAATAAATTGAGTTCAGAATCAATAGATCTCCAGAAAGGCAGACATGCAACCACGAGAAATTTGGTTGGAATTTGTTTTGTCGGATGTTGCAGTTGTTTTCATGACCTGAACTCCTTCAAATATGATTGCTAGTCTAGAAATAAATAAGATATCATAAGTATCAGCTCCTGAGATGGTTAGTAGGAGGTTTGATGGCGATTGCATAGAAGGAAGCCCCAACATCAAGGTCAAAATGTTTATAGGTCTCCCATCTCCCTTCTCAGAGGATCCCAGTGCCCTGGCCCCTCTCAGTGGTAATAGGTGATGGTGGGCGGAGTGTAACCGGCTTACTAAAAAAATATCATAACTATCATATTTGATCATTTTTATTATAAACTATTGATAGTAATAAGACAGGCAATTTATCTACTTCTGTCTGGAAGAATTTGTTATCAGAAGTATAAAAATCAGGATAATTTATAATACTCTCACCAGGCAGCTGTATATTAAAACTAATATAAAAAGCACACAATTTGACTGGTATGCATGCTAAAGGTTCCTGTCAGGTCTTTGTTGGAGATAGAAATGTTATATGAAGTAGAGAGGATAATGAGAGTTCAAGAGGTCCCCCCTGATTGAAGCAATGACAGAGTTATTTCTGAAATAACATGACAAAGAGGATATGTTTCAGATCTGGAAATTTGAATGTAAAAAATGTGAAAAGTCTAAATCCTGCATTTCTAATGAAGTGCAAGAATTAATCGACTTTGCTGAATACTGAGACTTCTTATATTCTGCTGCTGTGGCTGACAGAGTTCACATTTGTACTCAGCTCGGGTACTAACAACAATGGACTGTGTGGTTGCGCTTTCAGGGGCTTTTCACTGACATGTTGATGTGCATTTTCGTTGTTCTCTTTAATATGCAACCTGAACACACCTTTGGTCCTTTTCCTAGAGTACAAGCTGACAGGAAAGAGTTTTCAACTATCTGAATGTAGATGCTCACAGAAATCTTTGTCAATAGAGGTTATGAAGGTAAATTCAAATGTAATGTATAATCAGAGAATAGAGGAGTTTAGGCTAACCTTTCTTCGGAAACATAAAACGGAAGGAAAGAGAGACAGATAAATAAAGGAAGATTATTGAGACCTGTCAGAAGATAAAAAGAGAATGCACTGATTAGAAAAATTTAGGCCTTTGTCTGCCTTTGGCATGAGTATATAGAAGTCAACAAGGAGGATTTCTCTATAGGAGGCAAATTGCTTGTGGATTCTGAAAATTACACACTACTCATAAAATATTGAACATATCTCTAGCTACAAGCATTTAAGTATTCAGTTTGGTACTTCTTGAGGAAAGTTTGCGTTACATAAATTTGTTTCAGAGCCTTCTCCCATTCTGGGGCAAACTGAATAGGCGGGTGGGAGGTGGCATAGCTTTTATATGCATCATTATGCAAATCTGTCTTTGGCTTTCCTTCAGATTTAAAATATTCTAAAGTCTGTAAAAAATATTAAAGTTGGAGAAGTAATGTTTAGCCTAAATAAGTGTTCTTCTGCTCAAATCAACTTGCATTCTCCATTAATGACATGCTTTATATGAAAGTCAAAAGGAGGCAAAATGTGTGAGTGATGATTTAAATGGCACATTTTTTATTTCCTTTAGTCTGAGAGCTAGAAGAAACTCTTGTCCTATTAAGGTACAGAACTTAGAAGAAACTCCCCTACAACCCCACACTGCATGACTTCCAGAGATGAAACTAGCCACACAATCTCCTCATTTGCAGACTGCTGTGCAGCATGAGCACTGTCTCTGAAAGTCCAAATCCAAGGAGACCTTTAACTGCTTTCAGTTACATTGCACCACTAGCAGTTGCCACACAGTAGATTCCAAAATATGTGACCATATGTGTTTTAGAATAGAAGTCTGCTCCACAGGTTTTGGAAGCAGATTGCCAGGCCTTTCTTCTGAGGTGCTGCTGGATATGTTTGAATCATGGACCCTTTAGTTATTAGCAGAGACAACAAGAACCAAAATATCACCTATTGTCATTGAGTTGATTCCAGCTCACAGCAACCCTACTGAGACTGTAAATCTACATGGGAGTTGATAGCCTCATCTTTCTTCCATGGAGTAGTTGGGGTGTTTGAACCATTAACATTGTGGTTATCAGCCCAGTGCCTAATCCACAGTGCCACCAGGGCTCAAGAGCTACCTAAACAGCATATATTCTTTCCTCTTTGCTTGTTCCCCTACACTAAGGTGACCAGATTTAAAGTGGGACACCATTGACCCAGGTGGGGGTGGGGGGTGCGGTTCTTGACTAAAAATTTGGTCTATATGGACCAAATAGACCATTCCCTAGCTTGCCATGCATTCTTTCCAAAAATCAGAACTTTTTTAAAACGCAAAAAATCGGGACTGTCCCACCAAAAGCGGGACGTCTGGTCACCTTAACCATTCACTAAGAAGTCATATTCAACACCTGCCTGTAAATACTTTCAAAAGCATACCTCCTGAGAAACTAACTCCACTTGAGCTCAGATTCGTCATGGTATCAAACCTCTGATTCTCACCACAAAATTCAGATTCTAATTTTCTATAATTTTTTATGCTCTTAACCTTTTGATGTTTTGGAATTATTCTTAATTATTATCTAGAACTTGCTTTGCCCTTTCAATTTAATCATTAGCTCGTTAATGGCAGGAGCTGCTTAATGCTTGCTTAATAACACCTGGCAAACTTTGCTAACCACCTCCACACAATTTTATACAAAACAAATAATTGGTATATCTTGTTGTGAAAACTGGAGTTTTAAGTAAACCCAGGGCATTTTCAAGCACAGTAAAATAGGTGTAGTTTTCTCTTTGTACATTTCTTTCTTTTTCAAATTTATACAATGACTCTGTATTACTTTTTAAGTAGAAAATCATATACTATTAAAAATAATTGAGAGGCCCACATTTTGTTTTCTTTAATGATTCATTTTCTTCACAGCTTCAGCAAGCCCCTGATATCTCTAAAATCTCTAACTCCTCCTGGATTTTTTATCCGATACAAGCATGTACGTATCTTACTATTCATAAATTATGGGTTTCTCTTCCAACACTTTCATATACACCTAGCCAGCAAACATTTACCAAGTTTCTAGAATTACAAAGGGCTAGTTTTAGATCTGGGGTGTAGTTGGGAAATTGCTGAGCCTTAAAATCCCCATTTAATCCTTGGACTCAGAGCATTTTCTGATATGACTGGGATAAATCTTGTAGCTATCGTGACAAAAAAATTTTCTTTCTGGACATAGACGTACGGTCATAGGACTACCGTGATTTTTTCATTTAAACATAGCTTAGCTACAGGATAATCAGGCTAGGTGCAGCTGAACAAAGATCCTTTCCTCTTATTCCTGATATCACACCCAGACTACTCTTAGACACAGAAGTAAACAGAAGCAGTGGGTAAGGGTGATAGCTGCCGCATGAGACTCGCCAAAGAACTAAAGAACGCCAAGGTTGAAGGAGACGAAGGAGACAAAGCTCTGCCCCCAGAGCCTTCATTTCAGTGCTCACGTTCTGAGTTTGTGCTTTTAGTCATCTGAATGGTGAAAAAACATGTGCTTCTGCATTCAAGCCACATATTTGTAGTATTTGTGTTACAGCAGCACTAGCCAACTACTACCATCTCCCGGTCACAGAAATTTTCCTCTTCCCCTGGCTGTTATTCAGGTGAGTCCTTCTCATATCTGATCTATAGAGCAGAGTAGGACTGCTCCCTAAGACTGCAAAGGCACTAGACCTTTCCCAACAGACTGCTGATCTTTCCTTTTGCAGCTCAACTCATGACCCACTATACCACCAGGGGTCCTTGAACATATTCTAGGCAACTCTTGACCGAAGGTGGTCTGTTTTATTATAGTTTTCAGATACCCAACTTTTGATTTTATGGATTCTCTCTTCTTTGTCATTGCTTGTTTTTTAAATTCTGCTTTACTATTTATTAATGATATATTTTTCCATTTTCTAGATCTTTAGGTTTTCTCTGATGATCTTTCTATACTGTCTTAAGTTGGCTACTAATGCAAATGTTTAACCTAAAAATCACAAATTAGAAAAAAATATTTTAATATAAAAATTGTATGTTTAGTTTGTGTTACTTTCATCTCACCAACCTGAGATTAAGACCGTAAATCTTAATTGTGTTACCATTTAGTTACACGTATTTTCATTGGACCATCAATTATTTAGATTTTGTTTTCTTATTAATTTTTTAATGTGTGGGTGTCTGTCTTAGTTATCTAGCGCTGCTGTAGCAGAAATGGCAAAAACGTGTGGCTTTAATGAACACACAGCCCCGCACACCTTGCCACCCACATCCTTGGAGGCCCAACTTCAGGGCACTGGCTTTAGTAGTAGACTTTCTCTCTGTCGGTTCCTAAGGAAGGTCCCTATCTGTTTTGGACTTCTGCTGTTACGTGATCCTCATGTGGTTTGACATCTCTCTTTCCCCATCTTTGCTTGCTTACTTGCTGGTTTAATCTCTCTGTTTTTATTTTTAACGTTTTTATTTATTTATTAAAAATCATTTTACTGGGGGCGCGTACAACTCTTACCTCAATCCATACATCCATCCATTGTGTCAGGCACATTTGTTGCCATCATCATTCTCAAAACATATGCTTTCTACTTGAGCCCTCGCTATCAGCTCCTCATTCTTTCCCCTCCCTCATGAACTCTTAATAATTTATAAATTATTATTATTTTGTCATCTCTTTTTAAAGCATAGAATAGATGAAAACAGTCTCTATATTAATACTTCCTCATTAATACAAGATATAAAATATATTTTCACATGGGATTTTAACCAAGGGATTATAATTTACAACATATTTTGTGGGCTTAAGTCAATTCATTATACGGTTTACTCTCTCCTCCCTTTTCAAAAATTTATTTCTACTTTATCATTAAGCAATCAGAAAAAGTGGGCTATACAACAAGTACTTAGTATTTTTGAGCCTTATATATGGTCAATTTGGGTAACTGTCACATATTATCTTAATTCAGGTGGTTTACGGCTTCTCCTATATTTTATGTGTTTTTTCAAAGAGCTGTACTAAAAGCTCCCATTATAATTGTGGCTTTCTCTAGTTCTCTTTGTAATTCTCTATAATTTAAGCCTAAGTTACCTAAAAGCTCTTTTACTTTTCCTTCTATACCCTCTGAATTTCCTAAAATGAGAGTATGGGCACGTGTTCTACTCATTAATTACTCATAATTTCTTAAGGCACCTTGAGCACTTCCACTTGGTTCCTATGTTTAGGATTTATTCTCTACCCCCAGTCCTATTCCACTGAAGTCTCTCTCATGAAATTTTTGCAGGAATTTTTCTCCCCTCGTACCGATCTCACTTCCACCTATATGGTGCTCCCTCATCTAGGGAAGTCTTTCCACCACTCCTTTATCTGGAAAATCCCTAGCTAGAACTGAAGGAAAGTCCCTACACAAACAAACACATTCACTACCATAGAGTTGCTTTTGCCTTATAATGACTCTACAAGACAGGGTAGAACTGCCTCAATGGGCTTCAGAGACTGTAGATCTTAACATGGAATGGCTGGTGGTTTCAACTACTGATCTTATGGTTGGCAACCAAACACTTAACCCACTATGCCATCAGGGCTCCAATTCCCTAACAAAATGTTTCTATTCACCCCAGGCTGTATTAATACCTCATTTGTAAAAGGCATTTGATAGTTTTGTATTTTTTATTATGCTGCACAATATGAAGGAAGAGTGTGAATCTTATGTATTGCAAGATATAATATTGCTTTGCAGTTTTATTAACACTGTGACAAAGTTGATACTGATCTGAGAAGATGAATGGAAACCAAGACTGATTATTCAATATTGTGAAGGATGTGGCATGGTGGGTTAGTTTGTTTTGTATTCTATGTTCCTTTTTAAAAAAATTACTTCTTACATTTGACATGGGCCCAAATCAAGAGAAAACACTAAGGTAGGGCAATCTTTCCCTCTTTTCTAATGAAAGAAGATAAAAGTAATTTAGGAAAATTTTTAAAAGGTTAGTTATTGGTTGAATTTGTTTCCTGAACATTTATTATATGCTTCAGTACACAGGATGTTTTCTTCAGAGTGATTACTAATTAATGTCTTATTAGGATTTATATTCTTTAAATAAATCACAGATAAAGCATCTGTCTCAATATCCTAATTAATTTTCTCATAGGTTGATTTGGGAAAGCACAATTTCAGGGCAAATAATTCTACATATAAGAACAGACTATGAGAAGGAATGTGACATTATAGTCAATGCCTCATTATCTGAGTAGATCTTCTACAGAAAACCTTATTTTCAATTTCTTAAAAGATTGTAAAACCATACATATGGTTTTAAGATATTTTTTACAATCACATCTTTTTGAACTTGGCAACCTCCAGAAATAAGATCTGTAATTCAACTGGAAAACTAGACAGTTCCTGCCTATCTGCCTATTTGCTTCCAAAGTCAATTGGGGAGGGAGTTTTCATGTTTCCATGCCTAGGCATTCGCCTAGTATAATAATCCTGACCATTCTTTCTCCTAGACGATGAATACCTTCATTTAAGATCCATTTTCTCTCGCGTCTCTGGAATATATCATTCTGCTAAGCGTATCTGGTTGTGGGCTGTCTATGGTCTTTGCACTGGTGACTTTGGAGCTCATTCTCTTACTGCTATATTTGCACGGCCCAGACGCAGAGACAATATCTTAGTGAGTTCAAATACAGTTTAGTCAAGGGAAATCAATAAATACATTGTACAAGATTACATAGATAGTTAGCACTGAAATTTATATTTTATATATGCTTAGCCAATTATAAAGTTGATTATTAAAATCACTATAAAGTATTTCCAAGGATACATGTTAAATGCAAATAAGGGTGAATTCTGCCTTCAGCCAAGATATAATGACAGGGACCCAATTCATTCTCCTTCCGTGAATAACCGAAAACCAAAGAGAAAATATAAAAATAAGAGTTTTCAAAACATACGTTATCATGGAATGAATTACCTCAGAGAGATAATGATTGTCTCAGAAAAAGGAAGAAACAAATAAGTGAGAGCTGCAATTGTCCCAGTTTATTGCCTTGATCTTCCAGACTCCTTCCTTGGAAATATGAACCTGATGAAGCCTGCCAACCTTTTTGAATAAGAAGTGGTGGCTGGAGTCCATTGAGACCATGGTGAATAGAGCCCGCTGTTCAGAGTTTCACAGAGGAGAGAGCTACCAAAAGAAAGATCTGTGGAGGGGCCCCGGATTGTATTGCCCTGAGAACTGATAAATGCATATGCATAAAGAAAATATGACGTCAGGGAGAAAACATCATTGTAAAAGATTAGAGAAGAATGCACCGTCTTCATTCAGGGCCTTACTAGAAAACAACAACCACAAAATGCATGGAGTAGTGGGTATTCAGAATCTCATGTCTCTGTAGAGGGGAATCATTAGCCTGAGACTGAAAACTTCTCTCATTTTACCTGACAAATTATTGTTAAAAGATTCAAAAGGATTAAAATGATTCTGAATTTTTTAAATACGTCCAATAAAAAGAAAAAAAGTGAATTTGCATAAATAAAAATATCAAGCTGTCAACAAATTGAAAATGTCCATTTTTAACATAGTCAATGATGAGCAGTCATACAAAGAAATACGAGTAGAAAAATGCAACTCAGAAGTGATCCAGAACTTTTTTCAGCGTTTTGATGCATAACAGTCCTATGTATAACAGAATGGAACACTGCCCAATTATGTGTCTTGATTACAATTTTTAGGGTTTTCCTCTTTTTCAGTGGCCTTTGTGACCCTGTAAGTTAAGTATTGGACTGCAGACCTGGAGGTTTGTAGTTCAAATGCACCAACCACTCTCTGGGAGAAAGCTATGGCTCGGATAGAGATTGACCGCACGGAAATAGGTTCTGTATAAGTTGAAACAGACTCAAGGGCTGTGGGTTTTGGACCTAATATAGAAATTAGAATTAGCATATAAGACATAAAACAATGATTATTATGAGCAAAACCTATATATCCCAAAAGTTAAAATTCATATGGAACCTCAGGAGATGCAAACTAAAATGTTTAAGATGAAACATTTATACTGGATGAGATTAACAAGAAATTAGATGTTGAAGAAGATAAGGGCAGTGATTCTGCAGAGAGAAAAATAGAACCTATTCAAAATCAAGCACACAGGGAAAAATAATATGAAAAACATTTAAATCATCTACGAGCTGCAAGCAACTTCAAGCAACCTAAAACACCTATAATTAGACTACCTTAAAGAGATTAGGATCACAAAACATATATTTGCAGAAACAATGGCCAATAATATCCCCAGGTTTATAAAATCACTGAGCTCACAAAAGGGTCATTGAAACTCATATACAATGAACATGGAGACATGGATAACAAATACCCTTATGATCAAATTCTCAATCAGTAGTAAAAAGAAAAATTCTTAAATATCTAGAAAACTTGTGGAAGTTGATAAATGAATATTAGTAAAATAAAACGATAGCACTAAATACCTACAGGAAAAAGTATGCTCGTAAAAGTAAGTTTCAAATTCTCATCTTCTGCAATAGGTAAATACAAAAAGAACATAAAATTAAATTTGAAATAAGCACTGAAAAGTAAATAATAGAAAATATGGAGTGATTCAATAAAATATAAAATAAGGATATAATAGAAAATGGAACCCAAAGTTGGTTTATTAAGAGGAGTAATGAATTTATAAACCCCTACCCCCAACAAGTCAAGAAGAACAAAAGAGAGGACAAACTTGTTAATCTTAGGAATGAAAACGATAACATTACTACATTTAAAAATGTTAAAATTATAATAAATTGAGATGAGAATATTAATGCCTGCAAGGTCATCAACTTAGCTTAAATGGACAATTTTATAAAAAAAAAATACATACACTAACAAACCTCAGTCAAACAACCTGAATAAACCTATCTTTTAAAGCAATTGAATTTTTAAAGGAAAATATTTAGACACACACACAGAGAACCTCATTATACACACACACAAAACCAAAACAAAAAATAACCCCTCATTATATAAATGTCTTTGTCATTGAATATTTCCTACTAATTTGATGAGACTAACATTATGCTAATAAGAAAAATGGAGTAAGATATTAAAAATACAACCTACAGACCACTACCCCTCATGAGTGAAATAAAGGATACGTACAATATTTATAAAATTGAATCCAACAATATATTTAAAATACATAATAGATTAAAAACAAGTGGAATTTATCTCAGGAATGCAATGCAATTCAGCACAAAATAAGAAAAAACGCATGATCATCTTAATAGACACAGAATAAACAACATCCATTCTTACGAAAATCTCTCAGGAAACGAGTTAAAAACTATATAAAAAGTGCTACAATGATCATCATAGTTAATGGTAAAATACTGACTGCTTTCCACCTATGGTCCGAAATAAAACAGAGACGTTGGTTCTCACTTCTATTTGGCATTGTACCGGAGGTCTTTACCAGTGCAATAAGGCAAAGAAAAAAATAAAATGCATAAAGACTGGAAGGAAAAGGAAAATTTTTTATTCGAATATAACATAATTGCCTATGTAGAAAATCAAACAGAATTGGCAGGGAAAAAGGTCTTAAAACGAATAAAGTTTCAGAATATGAAATTAACATAGAAAAGCAAATTGTATTTTTATACACTAGTGTGTTAGACTGAGTTGTCTAGAGAAGCAATACCAGACACACACACACACACACATACACACACACACACACACACAAAGAAATTTACAGCAAGGAAAATGTCTCACAGCTGTAGAATTGGCTAACTCCAGTCTGGTTTCAAGTCTGTGGGTCAGAAGTTAAGGTGGCGGCTTCTGACTTCTGACTTGTGTAGCTTTGGGGCTGAAACACACAAGATCAGCAGGAACATCACAGGCTGTAGATGCAGATGAGCCCAAGGTTGTTTGATATCTCCAACTTTGTTCTTTCTCAGAGTTATTTTGGCTATTCTAGTTCTTTTACATTCTTATATGTATGTCATAATCAGCTTTTCACAGCCTACAAAAACTATATCTGGATTTTTACTGGATTGCATGGAATCTATAGATAGTTTTGTAAAGAAATCATCCTAACAATATTGAGTCTTCTGACCAATGAGTATGTTGTATCTCTTTATTTAAGTCTTATTTTATGTCTCTCAGCAACTTTTTATAGCTGTCAAAGTAAAGGTCTCTCACATATTTAAGTATTAAACAGTTTATATTTTTTATGGTGTTGAAAGAAATTTAATTGTAGCCACTGACTCTTCAGGTTAGTCATGAGAGCTAGGTTTTGTGTGTACTTGGCTGGGCCGGGATTCTGTTGTTTGACCTAACATACAGTGAACTCTATAATGGGATCTGCTGAGAGCAGCCAAGAAGTTGTAAGAAGATTATTCATTGTAGATTAAAATCTCAAGGAATGGGATTATTTTAACTTGATTAGTTCTATTTTGAGAGAGAAATGATTTTGCGCTCACTGCTATGCTGGGGATTATGAGGAATACAAGTCTTTAAATAACCCAGGAACTTAGGTGTTCTCTAGGGAAACAAGATAAGAATACATCTGGATTTTTTGTATGATAAAATAGTGGTGCTATCTAGCATGTGATAGTAGTTCAGCATCTTCTAGGCACTGTGCTCAGCACTATACACATATCACTTCATATACGAGTCAACGGAGAAAGTAGTAAACAGCAAGTGGTCACATTGAGATGAGAAAGTTGATGGTTATGGAGTCATTGGCAGTGTAGTAAAGAAAATTGACAGAAGGCACTATAAGATGTTGCTCTAAGGCTAAAGTTCTTACCTTGGAATGTAACAACCTTGACTCGAGGGCTCTGACATTGACAGAGGTGGGAAGTTGTCACTGCCATACCAAAAGGAAGCTGGGCAAACAAAATATCAATGACTTCCTGGACTCACCAGAGAACTCAGTTTGCAGGGCAAATGTCCATCTGCAGTCTGGACAGATAAGAAAATCTAATGAGTCATCACTGAGATCTGCTTGTCAGGAGCAAAGCTGCTATAATCATAAGCAGGCAAAAATAAGTAGACCTTAACTTTGATAAATTGTTGGAGGCTGACAATAGAAAACTGTGAAAATGAGAACTACCCGGGGGCTGCAGTCTTAGAAGGAGTACACACCATCATGATATATATCTCTAGGAACTATTGATTTCTCAGATCGAAGAACCAAGGGAAATCTCCTGTTTCTCTATCATATAAAGAGGAAAATTAACCATTGTGAAATATCCCCAGAGTGTTTTCTATTTAGAGGAAAAAAGTTCACCAAAATTGACCAGACACTTATCCCAATTATAATCTTCACTCGCTTTCCAGTCCAGGGAAGTTGTGGAAGAAGACAAGCTATAAAGGGAAAAATACTTCTGAGAGTCACAGGCCAGAGACAAAATCCCACTGAGACCGATATGTATTTACTTGGAAAACTATAGAAGGCTCTGCTTTCTCCACACTTTAACATTAGACCAATAAGCATACAGTATACTAACAGTGGATTATAGTTGAAAGAGATAAAAGACAATCTCTCTGAAGAGAAGTATTCATCGAATTCCAAAGTGAAGAGAAGACAAAAGTATGGTTAGTAGGAAAATTAATAAAACATTAGACAATTTCAAGAGGCATATTTAGAATACCAGGAGAAGAAGAATATTGAGAGTGAATAAAGATGTGATGTTACTGTTGTTGTTTTTGTTAGGTGCCATCAAGTTGGTTGCAAATCACAGAGCCTCTATATACAACGGAGTAAAACATGGCGCAGTCCCGAGCCATCCCCACAGTTGTTAATATGTTTGAGTCCACTGTTGCAGTCACTACATCGATCTATCTTGCCAACAACCTTTCTCTATTTGCTGCCCCTCCACCAAGTATGACGTCTTTCTCTAGGCAATGACCTCTCCTGACAAGGTGTTCAAAGTACATGAGACATAATCTTTTCATCCTTACCTCTAAAGAGTGCTCTGGTTGTACTTCTTCCAAGACAGACTTGTCATTTTAGCAGTCCATGATATTTTACATATTCTTCGTTGGCACCATAATTCAAAGACATTGATTCTTCTTTGGCCTTTCTAATTGAGTGTCCAACTTTCACATGCATGAGGTGAATGAAAATACCATCAATTGGGTCAGGTGTACTTTAGTCCTTGGAATCCTTGCTTTTAAAAACTTTAAAAGCAGTCTTGTGCAACATATCTACCCAATGCGATTCAACATTTGACCTTTCGACAGCTGCTTCTATGGGAATTGATTGTGGATACAAGCAAGATGAAATATTTGGCAACTTCAAACATTTATCCATTTATCATAATGTTGCCTACCAGTCCAGCTGTGAAGATATCAGTCTTCTTTGCATTGAGTTGTTATCCATACTGACAGCTACAGTCCTCGATCCTCATCAACATGTGCTTCAAGTCCTCCTCACTTTCAGCAAGAAAGGTTATATCATCTGCACATCCCAGGTTATTACTAAACCTCCATCCAATCCTGATACTGCATTTTCTTTATATAATCCAGCATTACTTATTATTTGCTCAGCATATAGGTTGAATAAGTATGGTGAGCAGATACAGCTCTGACCAATACCTTTCTTGACTTTAGACACACCCTGCCCCATGACTTTCCTTATTTTAAACCATGCAATATTC
The DNA here is from genome assembly GCF_000313985.2 of Echinops telfairi. Lineage (NCBI taxonomy): Eukaryota > Metazoa > Chordata > Mammalia > Afrosoricida > Tenrecidae > Echinops > Echinops telfairi. Next base: position 16,989,923 of record NW_022111327.1, on the reverse strand, counting down.
CCTTATTCTGATCACACAACTTCCTCTTGATTTCTGTACAGATTCTGCACAGCACAATAACGTATTCCAAACATCCCATTATTCCTAAAGCTCTACATATTTTGTTATGTACACACAGTTGAGTGATGTTACATAGTCCATAAAAGACAATTAAGCATATTTGGGGTATATGATTTAATGTTGACAATAAATTTTCCAAACTAAATGATAAATACCAGATCACAGATACAGAATTCTCAGGACACATACTAAAATCTATACCTAGGCATATATTAAAGAAATCAGTTGGAGGACTTATATTGTATCATCTCAAGACTTTTCAAGACAACATGCTGCTGAATTATTAGACACATAGATTAATGGAACAGAATAGAGATCTCAGATATACCCTAACAAACACAATCAACTAAACTTTGAGAAAGGAGAAGAAAAAACAATCCATTAGAGCAAGGATAATCTATTCAATAAATACTACTGCAACAATTAGATATCTGTCATAGATTGTGTCTCTGCCAAAAATGGGTCAATCTGGCTAGGTCATGATTCCACGCATTATCCAGTAGTCCTTCATTCTGTGACATGATGCAATTATCCTCAATGTTTATATGTTGTACATTCTGACTTCTGTATTTTAATGAGGCAGGATATGCATGGGTTATGTTTTGAATCACAGTCTTACAAAAGAAGGGGACTTAAATTCTTACCCTGAAGTGAGTCACACATTTCATTTTACAAGTGATAAAAGAGAGAAGGAAGCAACAAAGAGGAACTGACTACCACAAAGAGGAGGAACTTTGAGAGAAGTGTGGTCTTTGGATTCAGGATCCTTGTACTGAGAACCTGGTACACTCAGGTGAGGTTCACTCCAAGACACATGAAGATATCCAAGCAACACCAGGCCCATAGGTGTTGAAAAGACATCAGGATCTTACCCCAAAACTAACACAAAGAAGAGGTACACTGAACTTGGACTTCTAGCCTCCTAAAATGGGAAAGAATGCATTTCTGCTTGCTAATGGCGTTCACTTCCAGAATTTATATTATTGCATTTGTAGACAACTAATAGACCATCCATATGTGAAAATTATTTCAAGGTGAATCATAGGCCTAAATGAAAACTGCAAACTATAAAACTTCTTGATGTAAACTTAGGAGAAAATCTCTGTGACCAAGGATTTGATGATGACAATAGTACAGCTGATGAAAAAAATATTAATTTGGACTTTATTAAAATAATTGAAAGGCATTGATAAGATAATTGACATATAAATTGCATACTTTGAGAAAATATATGTGAATTATACAAGATATATTCAGAATACATAGAGTTCTCAAAACTCAAAGATTTTTAAAATTTGAAAATGCAAAGATTTTGAATAGCATGAGGACAAATGCCTCATGCAGAAGAAATTTTAGACTATCTACTTTAAATAAGGCTGAGCACAGCTCCCCTACTCCTATGCGTGACCTGCACATAAATGATTTTCTTCCAAAGAATACCATATATCAAGTAGGGCTAACTTTAAAATGGAGAAATCTAACAATCTCATCCATATGTTAAAGTTAACACCAGAAGTGGTAATTATGTTGATACCCTTAATATGACTTAATGTTAATGATAGTGTCCACCTGTGATCTGCCTCTCTCCAATCCATTGCCTAATCCTAATCACAAGAAGAACATCAGAAACATTCCAATGAGGTAGATTATGCAATATACCTGACCAATGCTCCTCAAAACTGCCAAGGTTCTCTTCAAAAAGCTCACTGTCATTGAGTCAGTTGTGACTCATAGTGACCCTAGAGAGCAGGGGAGAACTGCCAATGTGGGTTGCCAAAATTCTTTTAATGAGAGTGGAAAGCCTCATCGCTATCCCCAAAAGTGACGGTAGCTGTACACTACTAACCTCATAGCTAAAAGCCTAATGCACAACCTACTATGCTACCAAAGCTTCTCATGGTTATCTTACAAGAGATAAAAATTTAAGAAGCTCTCTCACCCGAGAGGAGCCTAAGGAGACATGATCACTAAATAATAAAATGTGATAATCTAGACAGGATGGTGGAACCGAAAATTATATTGGGTGGGGTGGAGGGGGTGGAGCGGGAAATGGGGAAATCTGATGTTTGAACTTAATAATAATATATCAATACTCATTTATTCAATTTAACAAATGCACCATACTCACATAAAGATGCAAATAATAAAGGAAAACGTGTGGTATGAAGGTGTATTGTGAGAACTCTACAGGGTCAGCTAATTGTTATGTAAATTTATTGATTAAAAATGAACACGAGTAAAACTTGACCTGAGAGTTTCTCCCCCCCACCAAAAGTTCCAGAAAATCCATTTTACATCCTTAGATGCTAAATTCCTCAAGAGAAAATGGAATTATACATTTTTGTTCCATAACATTAAAATGATCCATGTTCTGCATAGCATATTTTTAACTTTATATAGTTGTTTATAATTGTTTCACTCCTCTCAGGTCAGTGTACATTTATTCAAAATTGTTCGTTTTGTAGGAATTTTCCAAAACTTATTAATAAAAAGGCTTAGTTTTCAAACCTCAGCTCTGCCGCTCCCTGGCTCTGAGACCCTTACATTTTCATGTGTTCTCTCCGAGCTTCTCTTTCCTCATCTATAAAGGGGAATAATAATAGTCCAATTCTTGCAGTGTTATCATTGAAATTTAGTAAGTTTTATGTGTAATAGGGGGAAAAAGACCCTTCGTTCATTGTTTAAGGAGAGCTCACTCACATTCCCTTAATCAAGCGGGGCTTTACTCATATTTTGCATTGTGGGATAATGAATCCGGAAAGCAAGAGTAAAGCCAGAGAGGCTTATCACGTAGACAGTAGAGTTGGGAAGAAAGAGACTTTGTAGGGCAGCTGCTGTTTATGTGGTGCATTGAATAAAATCACCCATTGACAGCTTATCAAAAGACTGTAATAAAAATTTGCATAGCTTTTCATTTATTTTTAGATTCATGATTGATATTTCTTCGAATATTAATATGATACAGCTTGCTTCTTTGTAGGTTACAATGCCTGACACCCAATAAGTGCTGAAATATTATAGCTAGTCTTAAGACTATTAAGACATCTCTTAACACACACACACACACACAACACAGGGTCGGAGAGAGTGAGAGAGACAGAATCATAGAGAAGCGAGAGAACAGGTTCAAGATTAATACAAAAGCTGGCCACGGAGAGGGCGGAGAGCTTTTTGTTATTTTGGAGAGAGCCAACTTTATCGAGTGATTTATATCAAAAGAACCAACTAGGAATCAAAATTGATCTAGTAGCTGACCACATAACAACAGCTCAGGAGAACTGTCTTTTTCTTCTAATGCTATTGCTTTCATGAAAACATACATACTCAATGAGTAGGAAAGTTTTTGAGTGTTTTCAGCATTCATATAGTTTTCTTTTTGTACATTTATGCATTTCTCTGTTAATTCCTGTTGGAAGGACAGCCTTTCCATTTGTTTTTTATTTCAATGGGGAGGGACATTCATTGCTATTATAGTCCTACCCTCTTCATTTATTAGAGGGGCGATTTATTTGGCTAGGGTTTAGAAAAAAGAATTGACATTTTTAGTGCCAACACTTCTCTCTGGGGAATATATCTGCCTACACAAAATGCCTGCTATTCTGCTCTCAGCCATGGCGAGCAGCTACTGGTCACCGCTCTGCACCTGTGGAGGGTAAGCTGAAAAGTGGGGCTACACTTCCTTCCTAGGCACACAAAAGAAAGTCAATTGTTGCTCTGTGTTATGGACTTGTTGGCCCCTGTGTTAGACAGGGCTCTCTAGAAGATAAAACCAAATTGCCGATAATTAACTATATTTACTTATAAAGATAATTAGATATATAACAAGAAATGAACTGTTAAATAATATACAGATAAATATACATAATACAAGAAATGAAGAGTTAAATTATAAAGCACTACAAATGGCTCAGTGCAATTCACTCCAGTGAGAGAGAATTGTGTGAGACTAGCAGTCCTTCAAGTCTCCTCTGCTGCCAGATCTCACTCTATTTATAGAGAGAGCGAGGCTGTCTCAGCACAGCAGCCAATCACAAGGCAGATCACCAAGGGTCAACTAACCACCAGTCCCAACTGCCAGTCCCCAGCTCCAGAGATGTCTTAAAGGGACCTCAACTTACAGCGACACAGTCCACAGGCTAGGTGTCCCACAGATAGTGTAGCCTATAAATTGAGGCACAGAACAAATAAGTCAGCCGCACACTGGTCCGATGATCAAAGAGCAAGAGACAAGAAAGGCGAGGCTCACCGAGCCATTTATCTCTTTGCCCTTCAGTTAATCCTACTTGTATTTATCGGCCAGGCTGGCACAATAAACTATCTCAGCCCCCAATAATGTCTTTGGAAATAGGGATCTGAAGATATGATTATTTAAAGTAATAGGGTCCTAAGGTAACCTGAGGGGTGCCCCCAAAAGGAGAAGCACAGAGAGCCAAAGAGATGATTGGTGGCTATGTGGTGATTCCACAAGAAGCTGGAAGAAGTCAAAAAGGATCTTCCCTTAGATGTTTTAGCAACTGTGAGCGGGGAGAGAGCTGAGGCTTTCTGCACCTGTAAAGAGTGACAGTCTCAGAAACCCAGAGGTGCAGTTCTACACTGTCCTATACTGTCACTAGGAGTCGCAATAGACTCAGTGGCAATGAGTTAGGTTTGAGGTTCTTATAGCTTGACTGACCTGGAACTGTGAGGTGAATTTTTGTTCTGAGAGACCGGAGCAAGAGGGCGACAAAGTAATACATGGGAGGGACTCTGTAGAGACCAGCTAAGAGGGGCCACGGAAAGGGATCTCCTAAAATTCCAGACTACAAGAGTCTCAGCATAAAAATAAGTAGGCACAAATTTATTAAAATAAAACAGCAGCAACATGTGCCAATAGATTCCATTTTGTCATTGGCTCTCAGCATAAGCTCATAGATTCCAGATCCTCAACTCTCCCTATTGATGTTTCCCTGCTCAGGAGCTACCTGGGGTGGCTGACCACATAAGCTGCAGAGATACAGCTCTATATGACCATGCTGGGGTGAATAAAAGCACAATAGGCTTGGGTCTCGGGCCAAGCCAGGAGAGCTCTTGTCGGATACCCTGGGAGCCCTAACACCCCAATAGAAGCGATAGCACAGCCTTCAGAGCCACGTGGGGCCTGAAAAGAGCCTAGATAAGGAGTAAATAGTCAATAAACAAACTCTTTACACAAATTAGGTGAGGTCCAGCCCCACTTGGAAAAACTAATCCCCTATGCCTGAGGTACAGCTCTACAAGGCCCCCCATCTTAAGGCATGGCCACTTCTAAGTATTTTTTTTAACTTCTTTGGTGAGCAGCTAACACATACGTGGCCTATTATCAAGGTATTAGTATGACAATACAAATAGAAACTGCAACCATGGTTTTAAAAAGCACAGGCAGGGAATTTGGGGGTGCAACAAAGACTGAAAGCCTCAGGGCTCAGAAGCTGTTCCTGGCTGATTTACTGGATAGACCTAAATACTCCAGCTGTCCCAATGGCACCAGCCCCTGGTCAGCACCCCAAGCTACCCAGGTAAGCAACCTGTCTTCTCAGTAGGCTATTGCTTCATTCTTCCCTATTAGACCAGCTAAAGGTGGCAGGTAGAGACCCCACTCCACCCTCTCACTTGGACACCTTCATCCCCTGAAAAGAGCAAACCCCGTGCCCTCTGACCTGATCCACCAGAGGTCTCTTCCTTTAACAGAAGCAACCAAAATTATAGGAACACAGGACTTTCACTATACCAGACACCAAAATAATCCCTCTAGCTTTAATCTCAGCTCTACCCAGAACCCTACAAGACCACCAGGGAGTAAAAGAGCTTACTACTAGACACTGTCCCCAACTGCTCAAAAGACTCTGCTCCGGGCAGTACTAATTCCCCCACCCCCAGGACAAGGGCTAGACGTGAGGCGTTCTGTTGCTCTGTGTTCGATCATTCCTATACCTTCACCCTTTTCAAAACACAGTTCCAAATTATTTTTATAATTTATCCTTAATCAAGATATCATCATCTGTTGGTATATGAAAGGATAGTAAAAACAATATTACTGTTACTTTACTTTTTTGTTTTCAGTTTATTTTTTGTTTTCTAGTCCCAAAACACATCATCAATTTACATGTTAGCATCCACACCAGACACAAAGCTCCTGGGAAAATCATATGGCACAAACAAACATCAATTAACAGCTCTTTTACTTCTTACCCTGGTATTATTATTTCTATTTTCATTTATAATATCTGGCCCTTTCTTTAATTTTAATATCTAAACTTTTATTTCAAAACCCCTTTTTATCTATATTTTCCCTCTCTCTTTTCTTCTGGAAATCCTTCTCTTTCCTTCTCATCTCATGAGCCCAAAAGATGACACTACTCTTACAATATTTTTTTCTCTAAAATATTATGACGCATTCCTCTGTCATTGCAAAACAAGGCATTTTCTTGATGAATTTTTCTTCCTTTTAACCTACTAATTAACACTACTTCATCTGTCCTTTTTTGCATCCTTTTTCTTTCTTTCTCCCCCATCTAACACTTTCTCTTCCAATTTTTATCTCCTGACTAACACTTAATCTAACACTTTAAATACCTGATATAAGCTGTCAGCAGCTTGCATACTGAACCACCTCACAGAGTTAACTATTCACACGTAACCCTACCTCCTTAACACCCCTAATAGCTACACCAAGATATGAAGGCAACAGCAGAAGTTATTAGTTAACACACACAGAGATGTTGATACCACCACACACAAAAAACAAAAATCAGGAAAACAGACACAAATAACTGAACACCAAAGAGACCTGAATGAAATGCCTGAAACTAAGCAGGATATGGAATTTCCAAGAAAAAAAATCAAAACCATGATCATTGCAGTCATGCCATATATGACAGAATAGTCTGAGAGGATAAATGAAAACAATAGAAAGCTAGACATCTCACTACGTGCTTTAAAGACAAACTCCAGACGGAAACACAAAGCTCAACATTACAATGAGAGAAACACACAATACTACAAAGACACAGAGAAATAGAACGGAAGATATGGAAACACAAATTAATGAGCTTGAAGGAAAATCTATAGATTCCAAAATAAAAGAAGAACAAATAGCCAAAAAAATGCACAAAAAACAGAGAAAAGCTTAAGAACCATGTGGGACACAATCAAGAGGAACACCCTACATCTAATCGGGATTGCAGGGAGGAAGGAACAAAACGATTCACACAGAGAATAGTCCAAGAACTCCTGAACGATAACTGTCCTCAATGCCGAAAGGATAAAAAAAGAATTATTCAGTAAATTGAAAGAATACCAATCAGGAGAGTCCCAAAAGGAAAACTGTACGGCAGATTGTAGTTATGATGTCTAATATCAACAACAAGGAAAAAATTCTAAGAGCAGCCACAGAAAAAAGAACATACATACATACATACAGAGCGTCAGCAATTAGAATAACTTTAGATTTCTCAGCCAAAAAATCATACAGGCAAGAAAACAATGGAGTGTCGCATACAAAGCCCTGAAGGAAAAAACCAAAAACAAACCCTCTAAAGCTAGAATCATGTACAGAGCAAAAGTAGCATTCAAATATGGTGGAGAAATGAAAGCATTCCAAGGCAAAGAAAAATTCAGAGCATTCACAAAATAAGGCCATCAGTACAAAATATACTCAGTGAAGTTCTATGCCTCCCAAATCAACAAAGCACAAAACTGAACTCAACACGCACAGAGCAACATCTAAAGCACAATGTAATATAGGGAGAACATGGAAACTAAACAAATCACACACACACAACGTGCAAAAATATGAAGTAAAATGACAGTAACACCCATATCAATAATCACATTGATTTTTTAATATATAAATCTTTTTAATGGGGGCTCTTACAACTCTTATAACAATCCATACATCGATTGTGTCAAGCACATTTGTACATATGTTGCCATCATTCTTTTCAAAACCTTTTCTTTTTACTTGAGCCTTTCGTTTCAGCTCCATTTTTTTCCTCCCTCCCCCCTCCCCCGCACCCTGTCACTCATTGCGATCCATTCCCCCTGTCTTCCCCTACGCCCCCATCTTCCCCATATCATCATGGTAATGCAACAGTAAAGAGAAAAAGAGTAAGATTGGATAAGAAAACGAAATCCATCAACATGGTGCCTAGAAGAAACACAAGTCACAGTAAAAAACAAATAGACTAAAAATCAAAGGCTGGACAAAAGCATACCAAGCAAACTCCAATGAAAAGAAAGCCGGAGCAGTGATTCTAATCTCAGGGAAAATGGACTTCAAGGCAAATAACCTAATAAGAGACAAGAACAAGACACTATATAATGACCAAGGGAACAATACCTCCCCCCAAAATACATAACTATAATAAATATATCACCCATTTAAAATAATGCAGATAGATATTGAAAACCTCAACAGCCTCACAACTAAAGAAGAAAGAAAGCAGGTCATTAAGAAATTTCCAATGAAGAAAAGCCCAGGAGCAAATGGTTTCACAGGGGAATTCTACTAAGTATCCAGAGAAGACCTGACACCAAGACTACATAAATTATTAAAGAACAAAGAAAGAAACAAGAAACTCCCAAATTCATTCTATGATGCCAGTATGACACTGATATCAAAACCAGGCAAATACTTCACAAAGATAGAAAATTATAGACTAATATCCCTCATGAACATAGAAGCTAAAATCCTCAACAAAATTCTGTCCAATAAAACCCAACATCATATCAAAAAATAATTCACCATTTCCAAATGTGATTCATTCCAGGGATACAGGGATGGTTCAAAGATTTGAAAAACAATCCATATAACCCACCACTTAAAAAAAGCAAAGAATAAAAATCACATCAAAATATGCATGAAAGGCATTTGGCAATATCCAACACCAAATTTTCATCAAAACACACAACAAAGTAGTAATAGAAGGGAAATTCCTCAACATAATAAAAGCCATATATGAAAAACCAACTGCCCAACATCACATGCAATGGTGAAATGGTACAAATATTTCCATTGAATACAGGGACCCTCTCACCATTTTTATTCAACATTATACTGGAAGTCTTATCTGGAGCCATCAGAAAATAAAATGAAATCAAGGGAATACAAACAGGTAAAGACAAAGTACCATAATGCTCCCCCTACATTAATATGACAGGTTCGAATTGGAGAGGCGGGGATCTGCCCTTGTTATAAATAGTACAGGAAATTTACCTATAGCATCAACTCCCATGGTTCAATGTAAACAGAGCTCTCTCAATTAAGAAATCAATCTGTACAAAGCAACAACTCATTGATTGGACTATTCTGTCATAAACTCTGTATATCATCAGTAGCTTAAATTCTGTGCCATTTAATTTTTTTTTCATTTTTTGTTGTTGCTGTTGATGTTCTTGTTGGTTTGGATTTTGGTCTCTGCCGTATTATGACAGATAAAGTGAACCAGGGTCATTCATAACTCGAGAACAAACAGATAGATTCTGGCCTCCCATGTGATTCTAGCCTCAATTCAAGAGCACTTCTTTCTTCTATTATTGCCCTGCTCAAAACTCTCCTTCATGAAGAGATCACTGAAGGTATAGGTGCTACAGCAATCTGTGGTGAGGAAAGCAGAGGGCTCCCGGCATCAATGGGAATAATATCTTAGGTCTTAAAATCTTGTATTCAAACAAGCAGTCATTTAAGGGAGGCATCATCTAAATCCACATGGAATAAGCACACCAGCCTGTATGCGCCAAAGATGACAATAACAAAATCCAAATATGATGAAGGAAAAAGTATCCGAGACTACATTGTGAACACCCAATTTGTAGAAGGCTGTGGAGGACAATGGGAGACCCAAATCCATCAGTATCTAGTCAGATTATGCCTCTGGCAGATTCTCTCTGGCCACAGGCGAGGGACTCGGACAGCTTTACTACCAGACAGAGATTATTGTAAACTTGATTTTGGTGGCTCAAACTACAGTATAATATGCTATTTGGTCCCTTGACCTCCCTCGTGACCCAACCTGAGTTTGCTCTAGGCTCAAATAGTTCTCGCTTCTTCCACAACAGAAGTTCTTCTCTGACCTTTTTAAATATTGTTGGTGGCCTTTCTTTCTTTAGTATTAAATTATGGTTATTTTCTTCTTTCTGTGTTTTGTTGTATCTATTAGGTTTCCCAGTTTATGAAGCCCAGAAGGGGTGTGGACGCATAGACAATAACTGATGGCTTATCAGGTATGTCGGGTAGGGGAGAATTGGGAAGCAAACAATGCATGTGGGATGGGGGAGGGAGCATTAGAAATGATTGAGATCCTGTATATACAACTCTTAAAAAGTGATTTAACTGTGGAATTAATTATATGTGAATATTATATCAAAAAGTCTTTTAAAATACAAACAAATTTGACCTATGGTTACCATGGGTGAAAGAGGAAGAGTTTTTGCTTAGGGGATATTGAGTTTATGCAAATGGTGGTGGAAAATTTGGAGAAGGATATGAATTCTCATTTTACAACATGAAGAATATAATCAATGGGACTGAATTATACATGTAAAAGTTGTTGAATTGGAGAATGTTTTGTTGTGTATATTTTTGCCTTTAAAAATACATGAAACAAAGTTGATTTAGGAAATTCTTTTGGTTCTTATAAGCCTCCTATTTTGTGGTATTTTGTTACAGCATCCCTGGGAAACCAATAGAGTGCCTGAGGATATCATTGGAAAGGTATACTAAATACAATTAATGTATAATAAATAACTATAGATAATTATTTATAAAATCACAGTTATCATGAACAGAATCATTATAATGCAAAATCCAGCATAACATGTGAAATATACCATTATGAGAAAATTAGTAATAATGACAATGAAATACCACAATGACAAAAGTCCTAGAAGCTGCCAATAGAGTTTTAACTGGCCTTTTAGGATATTGCATACTAATTTTCATAATCCCTTGTACAGTATCAGGCACAAGATAATTCCTTCTCACAATTCATACAAAATTATTTTAACTGTGATAATCTGAATTATTATAACCAAATTTTTAAAAAAAGAAGTAAATAGTTCCCATACAAAAAGCCAAAGTTACACAAATGTTGCATATTAATCCTTAAACATTGCAAGTGTTAGTAACAAAAATGTTTTTTTAATATTGAACAATTCTTCAAGTTGGTGACAATGGCTCAGTTTTCTTTCATAAATTTCTTGAAGGTTTTCAGCAGTTGGATGGGGGTAACTGAAAATGCAAACCAACCCTTTCCCCTCTTCTCCTGGAATTTGCAGTCCATGTTTCAGCTATACTTTCAGGATTTAGCTCAACATCTACTTATAACCACAAATGACCTCAGTCGTTTAGGTCAGGGTTCAATGCTCTAAGCAAATACAATTCCTCAACACAAAGTTAAGTCAATGAATACACACTTGATGTGAAGGAATTTACTTGATGCTTCATGACCTACTTTGGCCAGAAGTGCCCCTTAACCAAACATTTGAAATTTCTGAGGTCAATCGTACATTTCTCTATTTGCCTCATGAAATATATTTTTTAAAATGGTGAGTGTGTATAAATTATTACCTTGTGAAGGATATATTGTTGATTAAAATATTTGGATTGAGGCATTATGTAGATATATTACTCAATGATAGTACCATCTTTGCCTACTTCAGGGAGGGTGTTGGCATGATCAAAATAAATATGATAATAACCTAGAGCAATGTTGTATGTTTCATTGGTGCTATACTGCACCCTCAGTGGCTCATCTCTTTCTTATGACCTTTCTGTAATGGAATGTCCAGTTGTCTACAGATGGGCTTTGGGTCTCCACTCCACACCCACCCCCCTTATTCATATTAGTATGATTTTTGGTTCTGCAACACCTCGTGATCACACAAGCTGGTGTGCTTCTTTCATGTGGGCTTTGTTGCTTCTCAGCTAGATGGCCGCTTGTTTATTTTCAAGCCTTTAAAACCCCAGATACTAAATCTTTTGATAGCCAGGTACCATCAGCTTTCTTCACCACATTTGCTTATGCACCCATTTTGTCTTCATTGATTGTGTGGGAAGGTGAGTATCACAGAATGATGATTATTAGGACAAAGTGTTCTTGTGTTGAGGGAGTACTTGAATAGAGGTCCAATGTCCATCTGCTACCTTAAATACATACATATAAATGTAAGGACATAGATCTATTTCCCTATCATTATCTATAAATACATTTATATATGTGTACATGCCTGTATTTAGACTCTATAAATGCCCTTTTCCCCCTAGTTCTTTTCTCTATTTCCTTTTCCTTTCCTCTTGTCCCACTATCATGTTTGACCTTCATTTGGGTTTCAGTAATTCCTTGAAGTTACATTGTCCTTGATTAAGTCCCACAAGACATCTCACACTCTTCTCTCCATCAATTTTTTTTCACTTCTTGTTCCCTTGTCTCTGGGTTGGTTGACAGCCCCCCCCCCCTACTTGCTACCACCACACCCTCTTACTTGTTTCCCTGGAACCATTGGTCCCGTTGTTTTCTCCTCTGAATTGTTAATCCTGCCTATCTTATCTAGATAGGCATGCAGAGACCATAAGAACAAACACAAGACAGAGCCAAAAAAACAACAAAGGATCACCAAATAAATAAACAACAAAAATAAAACCAATGGCAAAAAAAGGAAAAGCCTATAGATAATTCTAGGTCTGTTTTCGACCTTTACGAGTGTTTTACAGGCGATTCTGATGGAGTGCCACACTCTGTGCCCAAAGTCTATTTTTGGTATTCCCCGGGGACTTCATTAATTTTCTGCATTCCTTGCTGCTATCTTGCATGCCTTTAGTGTGTTGCCCAGTGTGATGGGGTCAGATTGGGCACAACTCCCACACTGTGTATCCAGTGTTGTCCTCTGTAGCATTATGGTTTAGCGAGGGGTGCCATGTCTCCTGGTGTGGCTGGCCCTATGGGCCTCTCTGTGCATTGGCTGCTCTGAGCAGGAATATCGGCCTTGGGGCTTGGTGGGCCAGGATGTGTTCCCCTCCCTCTCCTTCCCTCTTTGTTTGCTCTGATCAGACTATCATGACCTCAATTCTACTTTACAAATCTAACAGTAACAGAACATGTACACTGCTACAGATAAGAGCTCACAACACAGGGAATCCAGGACAGATAAACCCCTCAAGACCAATAATGAGAATAGAGATACCAGGAGGGTAAGTGGAAGGTGGGGGAAAATAGGGGGAATTGATCCCAATGATCTACATATAACCCTTCCTAGGGGCATGTACAACAGAAAGGTGGGTGAAAGGAGACTGCGGTCAGTGTAAGACATGTGGGGGGGCATATATAAATTTATAAATGATCAAGGGTCCATGACGGAGGGAGGCAGGGAAGGTGGGAGGGGAAAAATGAGGAGCTAATATCAAGGGCTCAATAGACAGAAAATTCTTTGAAAATTATTATGGCAACAAATGTACAAATGTACTGGACACAGTGGATGTATGTACAGATTGTGATAATAGCTGTAAGAGCCCCTAATAAAATAATTTAAAATAAATAAATGAATATGACATAATTCATTTAGCCTAATTCTTCACAAAATACATTTTATATCCTTATCAAGCACACCACAGTAAGAGTGAATAAGAAAAAGTGTACTCTTATTCCTATTCTATTTTGAATAAAATTTAGTATGACTTAAAAATGTGGACCAAAAGTAAATGCCAAGATTTTTCTATCCAGTGCCTTTAATAGGTAGATTCTGACTATTGTTAAATTTACTCACCAATATCAAGTATTATGTAGAGGTAGAACATTAGATGTGGTATCTTGTTTATTACAGATGGTCAATAAAGCTAGACATAAAAAAAGAATAGAGTGCTAAAGGATAACAGTTAGAGAACTACATTAGTTGTTTATTAGAAGTGATAAGACAGGCTGTAGTCATGAATTTTATAAATTCTTAGAAAGGTATTTACCTGAACTCTGAGAATAAAACTGGAAAGCCCCAAAATAAGAATAGCTGAATTGCTAAATGCAATATGTATAAAACACTCTCCCAAAAATATTCTGGCACTTTATAGTGCTGCACTTCTAAAAGAATAATGCAAACAGACTGTTATTGCATCTTTAAAATTGTTGTAATTTTTTTACCTTATGATTACTAAATCCTTTTAAATTGTTTTCCTTAAATAGATGTTTTCCAATAGAGTAATAATCAGGTTTAAATCATGGTAGAGGCAGTTTAATTTAATATTCTTTCCCAAATATGTTTGGGTTATTTGCATGTATATTTTACTCAAACAGCAGATAAAAACCAAAATTCCTAGCAACAACATAATGATGTTGTGATGGCAGTAACAAACAGATAATTACATGCACTCTTCATTGCTTTACTACTCAATCACCAAGAATAAACAATTTAAACATCACAACCATAGCATAAACTAGAGAGGTAATGTTTACTCAATTTCATCCATGTTTTCCAGTGCAGGCTTCCTATGGCACCAAATTATCACATAGACACTCATTTCACACATTCATCAAGCATTTATTGAGGATTGACAATATCCCATGGCATAGAAAAGTTGTTGAAGGTTTTACATATTTGAATCAAACAAAATCCCTGCTTTTTAAGAACTCACAAGGCAATTTTTATAAATAAAACTTATCAGTAAATTCTAGTCAAGATGAGCCAGTAACATCATTGTCTAGTGTATCATCTATGTTTTAAATATTTACCACTGATAAAGATAATATAAAAAGTGAAAGACAGGTATCAGGCATCAAAGTCGCAGAACAAAAAATCCTGTCAATGTGAATGAGGGGAGTGCAGATTGGAAACCCAAAGCCCACCTGTAGACAATTGGACATCCCCTTACAGAAGGGTTACAAGGAAGAGACTAGTCAGTCAGGGTGCAGTATAGCACCCATGAAACACACAACTTTCCTCTAGTTCTTTAATGCTACACACACACACACACACACACCACCTATCATGATCCCAATTCTGCCTTACAAATCTGGCTAGACCAGAGGATGTAAACGAGTACAGACAGGAACTAGAAACACATGGAATCTGGACAGATGATCCCTTCAGGAGCAATAAGGAGAGTAGCCATACCAGGAGGCTAAGGGGAAGGTGGGGATAACAAGGATCTACACATAACCCCCTCCCAGCAGGACAGACAATAGAAAAGTGGGTGAAGGGAGACATCTGTCAGTGTAAAACATGATACAATACTAGCAATTTATAAATTATCAAGGGTTCGTCAGGGAGGGAGTGAGGAGAAGGGGGGGGCATGAGGAGCTGACATGAAGGGCTCAAGTAGAAAGCAAATGTTTAGAAAACGATGACGGCAACAAATGTACAAATGTGCTGGACACAATGCATGGATGGATGGATTGTGATAAGAGCTATATGAGCCCCCAATGAAATGGTATTTTTAAGTGAAGACAAAAGCACATAGGCAAGCACAGAACCAGGAATATAAGAAGATTAAAAGGCAATGAAAGAAGCGCAAAGCAGTCTCTAGAACATGTTCATGTAACCAGAAGATGGCTACTGAAGAGCAATAAAAGCTAAATATGTCCCACTTAAGATGAGAATCAATGCCATTCTCTCATCTCAAAAGCCACAGTCTCAACTGTTGGTGAGGAAGGTCCAAGGGGTGGGGCTGGGCGAGAAGTGTTAATAATTTAGTCTTCCCAGCATCATATAGGACCAGCTGAATTTGAGGGTCTAAGGGCACAGATATTGCCTCAGAATCAAGAACCCAACCAGACTCCCACTATTTCTATAACTAAAATTTCTGTATCTTCAAACACAGCAAGACAGGACATCGAACTGACCATTTTTAGAATTTTCTGAACTGGGGTCACAGAGGACCTAGAAGAAGCAACTGAAAAAGTTCTAGTCAGGGAAAGGAAGCACAGACCCAAGTGAATGAATAAAAACTGAAACCCCACTACAAATGAAACTGCAACCCCAAATTCTGAGTAGTCACAGCAGAATTCACAGTTCAAAGTAGAAATATTCTGAAAACGTGGGAGGAAAATAATGGTCATTTTTAAACGTAATTTTATATCCAGTTAAACTACCATTAAGAAGCAAGGCATAGGGAGGCAGAGGCATAAATACAGAAAAAGACTGAAATATTGTTTACCAACTATCCATGTAAACTAGAGGAGATTTTAAGGCGATTCTCCAGGGAGAAAGCATGAGAATCAGGTAACAAATGTATATGGTGAAACGTATGAAAGCCAAAACTGCAGGCCTTCATGTGTTTAATTTATTTCTGATATAGCAAGGTTTCCACCTATGACAGGTGCAGTTTTACCACTTTTCTGTCACTATTTGTGGAAAATATTTGTGTTTTCCTTCTGTGACAGGTTTCTGTTGTCACAGATTTTACTGTAGTTACTTGACTCCTGAGAGTGAAAAACATTGTAACAATGGTTTGTTTTTACTGAATGTTAAATAAAAGTAGATAATAAAAGTAAATGGACAGTGTAATGTAAGATACAATAATAATTTATAAATTATCAAGGGTGCATGGGGGAGAGGGGAGGAGGAAGGGAGGGGGAGGGGAAAAAAGGAAAATGAGCTGATTCCGGGAACCCAAGAGGAAAGCGAATTTTGGGAATAATGAGGGCAACATATGTATAGATGTGCTTTACACAAGTGATCTATGTATTGTGATGAATTGTATGAGCCCCAATAAATTGATTAGAAAAAAAGTAAATGGAGAGAAAGATTTCATTGGTAATTAAAACATGTCAAGGAGAAAAATATAGATATTTTGGCTTTTCTAGGAAAATATATGGTTAAGCATTTACGTATTTGAAAAATCACTGAAAGTAAACACCATCAAAGCCCTCTATTTCCATTACCCTGTCACTAGACATTCGGAAGAATTCCTCCCGTGCAGGAGGCCACTCTTCCCCTAAGGCACAGACCGTCTTCACTGAAGGTAGGTGTGACAGCCGATTATGCTCATCAGGCATGCTTAAGGGCATGCATGGGATTTTATCAAACAAATTAGAACCATGACAGATGAGTAGATGAAAGAGAGACTATTTCACAAATGAAGCATAATATATTTGTAATACATTTTCAATAAATGAGATTGCATTACAACCTTTTGTTATATACAAGATAAACTAAACCCTACATGGTACAGTGGGTTATGCATTTAGAACAAATTTACAGTTCGAAAACAACAGTGGCTTCAGGGGACAAAGGAGAGGCTTTTCATTCCCAGAAATAACAGTAGCAGAAACCCAGAAGGGCATTTACACTGTCACATAGGGTCTCTATAAGGCAAACCATCTGGATGGTAGTAAGTTTGTGTTTGGTTTGCTATTACGTGTCAAAGGTACAACTTCAAACTGACTGTTGCAATACAATAGAGATGAATTCTGACCATAAAGGTTGGGGAGGATTTCTTAAACATGCTTCAATAAATACTTAATGATATTGAATAATTAGGCAAATTTAATGACGTAAAAATAAAGTACTTTTGCTCATTAGAAGACAAGATGGAAAATGAAGAAGGTATTAAAAAAAATATAGAAACCCATAAAAACTGTAGAAGAGTTAATAGAATATCCTAATAGGGTTTCTAAGACTGTATTATTTTACAAAAGAGAATTACTACTTTTTTCTCCTGCAGCGCTGCTGGTGGGCTCAAAACTCTTATCTTTCAGTTAGCAATTGTTTGCTTAACCACCAGTACATCTATATTGCAACATAAAGGACTGACAAATAATTATTATTGAGAATATATTTGGAATGCCTACAAATTCTAGAAAAATGCATGCTACATCAAGAGAGCTATTTTATTGCAACATCACACTTTCCATGTTAAGTAACTGTGATATTTACATAATCTCCTGTCAACTTGAAAGTATGAGAGAAGGGGTAGAGTTTAGCCTGTCAATCAGGTCTCAGCCTGATGGTGCCTCCTTGTGGGCGTGACCTTCTTATAAGAAGGGTCCTGGGAACCTCCCGTCTCTCTCTCTGCCATTGAGTCTCTCAGAGAGCTCTCAGAACCCCACAGAGACCTGCAAGCCCTGCAATACAGCCTGCACCATTGGATCCACAATACTCTGCACCCCTGGCCTATGATCTTCCTGCATTCAGAATCATTGCATGAGGCTGCAGGAGTCTGATGGGGGATTTATGGACTAGCACTAGACTTTTGGGCTAGCATCAGACTTATGGACTTGATCTGCAACTGGGTTGCAATATTTGCTTGATATATAATTATTTCTTGATATAAAATTCCTTCTTAAACATATATGAGTGTGTCTTTATCTGTTATCTATCTAGTAAACCTGGCCCAACACAATACCTTTAACATTAAGACAGTTCACAGAGATAATCTCATTTCAGAAATTTAGAATAACATGTTGCCTAGCTGTTCTAAGTGTGAAAACGCTTCCAGAGAACTTAGAAGGAGTTCAAATCAGATTCTTCTGACACTTTTCATTTCCACCTTAGATCTACTGAATCAGAATCTACATTTTAACAAGGTCCTCAGATGATTCCTGTAGATCCCCAGGTGATTTTTATGTATACATTAAAAGTGAAAATGTAGATTCTGATTCAGTATACTTGGATGGAAAATCAACTCCTCAGCAGGAAGTCAAATGAGAATGCACTGTTTCAAAGTTCTGTGATAATCAAGATACATTTTCCAAAAAAGCATAAGTATACAAAAATAACATTCACATGTCATACTAATTTGAAGAGGTTTTATTTACCTTTAAAAAAAAACAAGATAACTTGAAGGCCCTGAAACATTCAAAATACCATTTACACATATGCAGTATAATAGAACCCATTGCCATTGGATTGGTCCTGATATTTAGTGGCATTAAAGAGCACATTAGAGCTGCTCTCTAGGGCTTAGAAGGCTGTAAATCTTTACTGGACCAGAAAGCCTCATCTTTGTCCTTTTGAGTGGCTAATGCGTTCGAACTACTGGCCTTGCGGTTAGCTCCCCAATGTATAATCCCCAATGTTTACCACTGGTGCTCCTTATATACAGTATAGTGCATGAAAAAAATGAAGAGAAGGCTCTGCCTAATACTAGCTTGATAGTGCCTATTGATTTGGAAGGCATAAACTGAAGATCAGAATAATTAAGCCAGAACAAACTCACTGATGTCAAATTCATTCTGATTCATAGCATCTCTTTAGGATATAATAAAATTCCTCCATTGGATTCTCAAAGCTGTACATTTATATGGAAGCAGATTGCCATACCTTTCTCCTGTGGAGCAACCAGTAGATTGATACTGCCCACCTATTTTTTTGTAGTTGAGCGTTTTAACTGTTGTGCCACAAGGGCTCCTTGGCAAAGGTAACATGCGGCACAAATGTAGAACAGGAACCTTGACCAAATTCATTACTATGAATCCAACCCATTTAGAATCATTTGCAGTAGACCACAGAGCTAAGTCTAGCTATATTTAGCATAAAACCTAGGGAGCTGTGGGATTTTCCATCTCTGGAATTATTCTTTAACAGAAGTTGATAGAAGTACAAGAAATTAGCCTAACCATAGTCACCTTGTGCCCCTGGAGTAGAATCTGGACAGAGAAACAAACAATAAAAAGGCATAAAGATAATATACAGATAGAAATTTTTCTCTGACAAGATAGCCCTTAAACTAGAAAACTTTTCCTATTTAACCTTCAATATTACTGAATTAGTGACAGACCTGAAATGTGTCTGACTTAGTAAATATATAGCATCCAGACTCAATGAGGTCTCCAAAAGTACCCGTATACGTTAAATTTGCTCACTGACCAGTTTAATATGTTGGTGATCCTAATGGGTCCATTGAGTCAGGTCCAATTTATAGCAGCCCCCTGCACAACCGAAATGCACAGTCTGGTCGTGTGCCACTCTCACAATTGTTGTTTTGTTAGAGCACAGTGTTGCAGCCACTGTGTCAACCCATCTCCTCGAGTCTTCTTCTTTTTCAGTGACCCTGTGCTTTACCAAGCATGATGTTCCTTCCCAAGACAGGCCCCTACTGATAACATATTCTTAACACAAAAGACATAGTCTAGCCATGCTCATCTCTAAGGAGTGGTCTGGCTGTAGTTCTTCCAAGAAAGATTTGTTCATTCTTCTGGAAGTCCATGGTATAGTCAACATTCTCCACCAATACCATAATTAAAAGGCATTGATTCTCCTTTTGTCTTCTGTATTTATTGTCTATATATATATATATATATATATATATATATATATGATTTCAGATGAAAGGCCTCTGAAGACTCCTGGGGAAGGTGGTTGACTCAATTCACAAGAACTGGAGGTCAATGAGCCAGAATCATAATGAAGATCCAACAGGAAGCAAGCAAGTTTAGGGGCCCCTCCTTTCAATTGCATCAGAGCTGCGACCTGAGTAAGGGGGTTGCACTCCACCCTAAACTTCTTCCGACTGCTTGGCTTCTCACATCAGATCCCATCGTAGAGTTGATTACGTTATGTTAGGTCACATCATGGAGGATTACTAGACTTCACCTGGCAAACAACAGAGAATCCCGGGCCATCCATGACACAAAATCCAACTATTGCACCAGCTTCTTGGATTATTTGCTAAGCACAAATGCACCAGGTATACTGAAAAACTATAACCCTGACACACAGACATCCTGATTTTAAATCACACAGAATCCCCTTATTTTGTTGGACTGGCTCTTGGTTTATGTAGTTTCAACGTGAGCTCAATAAATCAAATTCATCAATTCTTCTGTGGTCCTTCCTATTCCCTTTTATTAATATAAAATATATCATTAATCTTATTCATGTTATCATTATATAATTTCTATTGAGTCACCTTTCTTTTGGATGAGCACTGTGTTAGACATATGCGTATCTTCCCATTGGGGAGTCAAATACCTAGCTTCCAAATTTCCTTAGCCTGGTCTAGTGAGTATTTCCATTCCTCCAACAGTTTGTTTAAACACTTCAATGGGTATTCCATCAATTCCTAAAGCCTTATCTAGCTAATGTCCTCAATGCAGTTTTGGCTTCTTCCTTCAGGACTATCAGTTTTTATTTGTGTGCTACCTCCCATAACCCTCACAAATGGACCAATAGACAACATCATTATAAAAGGGGAAAATATTAAAGTTGTTAAGGATTTTTCCTTGGGTTCATAATCAATATTCATGGAAACAGCAGTTAAGAAATCAAGTAAAACATGACATTGAGCAAATCTGTTTCAAAAAACCCTCTTTAAAGTGTTGATGATAAGGGGTGTCATCCTGAGGACGAAGGCGTGCCTGACCCAAGTCATGGCATTTTCAATCATGTTATATGTATGTGCAAGTTGGACAATGAATAGCAAAGACCCTAGAGCAGTGGTTCTCAACCTTCCCAATGCCGCAACACTTTAATACAGTTCCTCATGTTGTGGTGACCCCCCAACCATAAAATTATTTTTGTTGCTACTGCATAACTGTCATTTTGCTACTGTTATGAATTGATATGCAAGATGTATTTCATTGTTGTAAATTGAACTTAATTAAGGCATAGTGATTAATCACAAAAGCAATATGTAATTCTATATTGTGAAATATTTATTTCTAATTACAAATAAATGAAATTTTGTCTTGAAGCATGGTGTAGCATGAGTAACAGTCTTCACGCCGGGTACTCAGATGTGGGCATATCTGCATGTGGGCGGACCCGCCTGGAGGTGGATAGAGGAGCGGTGTCTCAGTTCCTAAGACCATCAGAAATATGTGCTTTCAGATGGTCATAGGCGGCCCTGGGAAAGTGTCGTTTGACCCCCAAAGGGGTCACAGCCCACAGGTTGAGAACCGCTGCCCTAGAAGGATGTATTTGATTATGGTGCTTTGGTAGGATATTGACATTACTATGGACTTCCAGAAGTAACAACAAATCTGTCTAGGAAGAAGTATAGCCAGAATGCTCTTTAAGAAGGAAAGAATGCTGGACTTCATCTCAAGGTCTTTGGACATGTTATCAGGAGAGACCAGTCCTTGGAAAAGAACATCATGCTCGGCAAAGTATAGGAGCAAAGAAAAGAAGGAAACCTCTCAATCAGATGGATTCACATATGACTACAATTGACTCAACTATGACAATAATTGTGAGGATGGAACAGAACTAGGCGGGGTTTGGCTCTGTTGAACATATGGTCATTATGAGTCAGAACCAACTAAATGGCACCTAACAAAAACAGTAAAATGGTCTGTGTCAACAAATTCTTTTTGACACAGCGAGTCTCTGTACGCCTTCCATCTTTCTTAGTGTGTCTGTAATATTTTGGCTTTGGCCCATAAAATGATTCAATATTTCAACTTGAGGCCATACTTTTTTCCTCAGTTTGTTCAGATTGAGAAAGTTGGAGGATGTTTCCTTTTACTTTTTAAGTGCATGTCTTTACACATTCCATTATAATACTTTGTCTTCCCTTTGAAATTTTCAGTTCAGCGTTTGCATTTGATCGTTTCTTCTCAATGCTTTACTGACCCTATGTTCAAGAGCTAGTTTCAGAGTCTCCTCTGAAATCCATTTTAGTATTATCTTTATTTCATGTCTTTTTAATTACCTTTTCCGTTTTTTGTATATGATGTATTTGAAGACATCCCAATACTGGTCTGGTCTTCGGGTCACTTCAATTCAACAAATTGATTTCCGAGATGATCTGTGAAATTCAAGTGGAATAAACTTAAGGCCATACTTTGGTTCTTGTGGACTTGTTTCAATTTCTTAACTTCAGCTTGAACTTGTACATGACCAATTGATAGACTGTTTTTCACTGGGCCTATGGCCTTGTTCTGACTGATGGTGTTAAACTTCTTCATAGTCTCACATGTAGTCAATTTGATTCCGGTATATTTCATCCAGTGAAGTCCACATATCATAAACCAACTCCACGACCAGTGAGTCAACTCTGACTCATTATAATTCTACAAAACAGAATAGAACTGCCCCCTTTCGATTTCTGAGGCTACAGATATTTATGAGAGCAGAAAATTTCATCTTTATCCCACATCTGTGTGTATAGTCTCTGTTTATGTTGTTGAAAAAAGTTATTTGCAATACATCATGGGGCTTTCAAAAATTCTATCATGCAATCTTCAGTTTTATTTCTATACTATGGTCATATTTTCCAACTGTTGTTCCTCTTTTATTTTTAACTTTTGCACTCCAAATACCATCTTGATTGGATGTTTAAAATTTTTCATTTTTGGCATTAGTTATTGGTACTTATAGTTGAGTAATAGTTGTATTCACTGTTTTTCCTTTCAGGAGTATGGATATTATCTTATCACTAACAATACTTTTCAACAGAATTGATAGATCTTGAAATGCTTACTTTAATGAGTATGATGCTGTTCTTAAATATGTCATTACTGTCATAATAGACCACATGGTTATCTAACTCCAAGTGGCCAATACCAGCTCATTTCAGTTTGCTAATGCCTAGGATATCAATATTAAAGTATCCCACTTCATTTTCGATAACTTTAAATTCTGCTAGTCTTATATTTTGTGCATTCTATGTTCTGATTATGAGTGAAGTTTTCAGGTATCTTCGTCTTATTTTGAGTAAATCATTTACATCAGTAAATGATCTTCCCCAAATTCTTCCTCCATCCATGTCATTAGGAAGGATTCTACTTTGAGGAGTCAGTCCTTTTCCCGGTTGTAATCTGAGTATCTTCCAAGCTGAAGAGATCATCTTCCATCACTATATCAGATCACATTCCACTCTGATTCGTAAACTCTTTGCTGGACAACTTTTCCTGAAATAGATTGCCAGGTCTTTCTTCCCCATCTTCCTTAGTGAGGAGGTTCCCCTGAAACCTATCTACCATGGTGGATCCTTCTGGCATGTGAGATTCTCATTGCATCACTTCCAGAATCACAGCAACATGCAGGACACCATAGTTCAGCAAAGTGACAGATGAGCGGTGCGAGGAGGGCCTGTCCTAACTGCAAGATAAATACCCCCCTTTTTTAAAATCAATTTATTGAGGCTCATACAATTCATCACAATACATAGATCAATTGTGTAAAGCACATCTATACATTTGTTGCCCTCATTATTCCCAAAATTAGCTTTCCTCTTGGGTTTCCGGAATCAGCTCATTTTCCTTTTTCCCCCTCCCCTTAAGCCAGCATATGTCTTAGAAAAATATTCTGCAACCTAAAATGAAAAGTTGAATATGAGATGAAAGTGGAAGAAATTACTTTCCAAACTATTTACTAGAGTAAGCAGAAGTAATTTTTAGAGACCATCTGCTTTCTGTTTTCAATAAAATTTAAAGAAAAAGGGAATCTATAAAACAACTTTGAATGTTGATGAGTTAAGGAAACAGATTAATATGGAAAGAGATGTTCAGAAATGAACATAATAAAACAAGTGATAATATGAAGTAAATAAAATGTTACTAGAAATATTGAACTACAGAACTAACTTCACAAATATTTTAAATCTGTAAGTAATATAAAAATATTGTTAAATAAAAATACATAAGATAAAAAAGTCAATCAAAATAGGAGATTATAGAAAAGGAAGTAAAGGGCATTAATTTTTCATGAGGCTTACCTTTACCACGTTGCTAAAAATTATAAACCATTCCATACACCAGATCCCTACTAACTTTCATCAAGGAGATAACACGTGGTTATAGCTAATGCATATTCCCACCACTAGACTAGAAAACCTCATAATTGATAGATTACAGGGAAGAATACTAGGAAGGACCTTGCATCCATAGTGGGGGGAAAATGAGTCCCAATTGAGCATTGCTGTGGTTCCACTTAACCATGGCTTACTTAGTATTAAGCTCCAAAAGGAGGATAAAACGGTTCCAAGGTAAAATTTAAAATTCATCCAAGGAAAGAGCTCAAAAATATGTATAAGAACACATCCAAAATATTATTGTCTTATAGCCACATGGGAATCCTCACAACTCCCACTTCCTCTTCCCACATCGCTGTACTACATATGTAGTGACACAAACTACTGACTTTCTCCTGCCTTATAACATTGGAGGGCGGTGAAGAACAGAGCTTTGGGGAGGGAACACTACACACTCTTCATATTTTGCTAATGGAAACTGCTATAGCAAACTGCTTTAAGAATTCCAGACAAGTCCCTATGTGTGAATTTTTTTCTCCATTACTTTACACCCAATTATATTGATACATAGTTACAATTTCCCTATTATTTCTCAGAATCTCTGTAACCTAGAGCACTTTTAAAATATGCACTTATAACATATAATTCTAATTCTGTTGGTGATTTTTTTGTGTTCCACTTGTGTGAGGTTTTGAACAAAGATTTCATATGGCCTGTAATATTTGTTACAATGGAAAACAAGAGAGGTTTTTGAACTTTATGTGTTGATCAGATTGCCTGTATGTCCATATAGCAGTTGAATTACCAGGAGGATGTTGAGGAATTGAATTTAAAAGTTGGTTTGTGAAGTAGCTAACATGTAGTAGAAAAAGTACTAGAACTGGCATCAGGCCTGGAATCCAGTATCGGCATTAGAGTTATATCATTTGGGGCAAATCTTTTAATCAGTCAGGAATACAATTCGCCATCCATAAAACAAGGGCACCAACCTGGATGATCTAGAAGGCCTCTTACAGCTTTGAGCTCTCATAAATGCCAGATTCTACAGCTTTGTCCTAAATGAAAGCTTTTTTTCTTTCATCCATGCTGATATAGGAAGAATATAAATAATCACACAGAGATGGAAGAGAATGTGGGTCACAAACTCACAACTCCCAATATTTCAGACAGCATAAAAATATTATAAAATGGGGTTTCAATTTGAAAAGGACAGAATCAAAGTTGCTGTTGCTCTCTAATTTATCGATACCCCAATTATACCAAACATAAAGAAATCATGAAAAGGGGAAAGAATTTTTGTTCAAATTTTCATACATGAAAAATTTTCAATTCAAAAGACCTTTACCTTGCCCTCCTCTAAATTAAAGTAAATTCCTAAAAAGATAACCTCTAGGCATTGAGAATAAACATAACATAGTATACTAGTTAAAAATGCAAAACAAAAATATACAGAAAATGCACTTTTCATAATAAGCTTATGATGATGTTGATGATTTTGTTATAATTTTCCCCATTAATTCCTTAGGGTAATAATGTTGTATGATTTTAAACTTTTTAAGTTGGCTGAATCATTTGATAGATAAAAGATATTTTGAGCAAGAAAAGTGAAATGCCTGGTCCAAAATTACAAATTTTAAAAGAGAGCGAGAGTTTTCCTCACTCCTGACTGTCTGAAATGTTTCTTGTTGGCTGCATATTTCATAGCCTCAAATTATTGACAACTATATTAGTTCTTACTTCCTTCTCATTAATATAGATTCATTAGTAACTTAAATGTAGGCCAAAATAGCAGCATTTATTCAAAGGCCAAGTTCAGAAGGGTAAGAAAAGAAAGGAATGGAAACAGGGAACACAGGAAGGAAGTGGAATAGGTCATGCCATATTGTTAGGATTATAGTCAATGACACGGAAAGAAATATGTACCAGTTGTTGAATGGAATACTAATCTGCTCTGCAAACTTTCACCCAATTCCCCACAGAAAAACTTTAAAAATAGAGACAAAGATAGATGGGTGAAAACGGAAAAACTAAAATGTGTATCATAAAGCGAAACTTGCTGCCTACACTGGTAGCCATCATCCTCATAGTAATTTTCCAGGACATTTTGGAACTGCTCCTGAGGGTTTCCAAGACTGTACATCTTTATGGGGGTAACTCCATCTTTCTCGCTTGGAACACCTGGGAAGTGGAAACTACTGGCTGTGCAGGTATTATCCCATTAGAGTGCACAGATAGGTTAAAGATTTGGTTTGCAATACCCCTATTCATATATCAACTGTATCACATTTTGTTTAAGCATTTATCTGTTGATGGTCACTATGAGGGTTCCCCCTTTGGACTATTGTGTGTAGTGCTGCAATGAACATTTTTTATATGTATCTTATTGTGGGTGTTCCTGTTTACCATTCTTTTGAATGCAAAGCTACGTGTAGAATTGATAGATCATGTGGGAGGATCCATTTTACAGTTCTACTAGCAATGGGCGAGAGTTTCAATATACCCAGATGCTGGCTTTTTCTTTTTCATTTATTTATTTTCTTTTTTTTTTTTTAATGATGTCCATATTAGTCTGTGAGAGGTGGTGTTTCCTTGTGGTTTTAATTTGCATTTATCTGATGACAAATAAAGTTCTGCATCTTTTCTGTGCCCATTGGCCATTTGTGTATTTCTTAGGGGAAGAGAATTTTTGGATTAGAGTTGAGGATCTATAGATACATGTTGTTAGTGATGTGTAACATTGAGTAGAATTTGACTCATGGTAACCCTGTGTGTTAGGCCAGGTTGTCCAGAGAAACAAATCCAGAGACGCTCATACATGTATAAAAGAGAGCATTATATCAAGAAATAATTTTATTTGAAGAAGACATCCCAGCCCAGTCCCACTCAAGTACACTTGCCCAATACAAGACAAGTTCTTCTTCAGACTTATGTAGTTGCAGGCTGATGATACAGAAGGATGATGAGGAATTAAGAAAGATCACAGGGTGGTGAGTGCAGAATTGCATATATACAAGGTCAGTGGAAACATGGCAGGGTGCCAATAACTCTCAGAGTCAGGTGGCCACTCCTGGAAAAAGAGTTCCAGCAAGCAGGAAGGTGAAGCAAGAGGGAGAGGGGGAGGTTCCCAGTTTCCCCACTAATAAGAATGCCACCCCCCAAGAAGGAATCATTTGTCTGTGACCTGATTGATAGGTTGGACTCCACTCCTACAATTTCATACATCTTCAAGTTGACGTAAAATCATCTCACTACCACACCCCATCAGGCAGAGTATAGCCCTACCTCATTGGGTTTTTCTTGAGTGTCATCTTTACAGGGAGCGAATTGCTAGACTTTTCTATCATTGAACTGTTGTGTGGGTTTGAACAACAAAGTTTGGGATAGCAACTGAGCTCTGGATTGCCATGTCATCAGGACTCATCTATAGACAGATAGAGAGGAATGAAAGTCTAAGCGATGCTGGGCAAATGGAAAGACTTGTCCTTCTGAGAGTCACTTGCACAGAACAGGCACGATAGGCAAGCAAGTCTCTAAAGTAATACATTTATTAGAGATGCAAAATGCCCTTTATGTGACCAGCATTTCACAAAGTAGACAAAATCAGTTCTTGTTTTACAACCTTTAGTTTCCCACCTCACTTCAGCATATTCTCATGTCATATTTTATAAGCACCTTCAAGCAGGTGTTCCTTTCTTTACATTTCTTGATTATCAAAACTGATTATTTTATGTCTCATTCTCAAAATTCAAGATAGATTTGAGATTTATTGTTAATTATAATAATTGTATTTCCTATCAAACCTTTGCATTTTCAAGAGGTTTCTAATAATTAGAGTAAGAAATATGATAATTTCTATCAGAGAACATCAGAGAATGAGTGTTAAACAGTGGCCCTATTTGCCCTCAACTCATTGCTACTAATGTTATATGTGTATAGGGATAGCTTTAGTGTTAATATTTGCAGTTATAAATGAATGGAATCCAATTTAATGAGAGGTTTTACAACATAAATTATAAGCCAAGCAGTGGCTTTCATAGAAGTCAGACATATATATCACTAGATTCTAGTGACTAGAAAGATAATTCAATTTTCAGTGCAATATATTATTGGAAGACCTTCCAATTCATCTTCTTTGAAGAAGACCTTTTGTCCAGTAAATTCTCTATATTTGTAAATCTCAGTCTCCATTCATCAATGAAGTATGTCTACTACGGAAAGAAAAAGCATTTAGGAGATACTCAGGGTATAATTTAAAATAATTATTTCCTTTAGTTAATTAAAAATATACAATAAACTTATACATTATAATATTTGTATTTTACAATTTGTTCTGCTGCTGATTGGTACTTCAATAGGAAGATCAATTGAAATTAGTTGTATGCATGATTTATTTAATGAAATTCACATTGTAATCATGAGTCATAACATTCTCAAATTTTAATACCTAAAGAGTGAATAAACATACAGAAAAAGAAGAAGAGAAGATTCACGCATACAAACCATAATTATCTATTAGGGACAACTATAATCAGTACGTTATGATTTTGGTTCTTGTATTAGTTAATTGATTAATTGTCAATTATTTTGTATGTGATATGATGCCAGGATTGTACAATTTCATCCTTTTGCATTTGGAGATCTACTATTTTTAGTCCCATATGTTGTAGAGAAAAATTTTCCAATTACAAACTCCTAAAAAGTTAACTTTTTTCCCCCTTTATCTTCCCTTCTTAGATACCCTATCCTCATTGCCATCACAGCAGGCTCCCTTTAATTATCTATTCTTGCCCATACCTTCTGCTCTGTGGATGCCACGCCATCTCTTCAGCTTTAAGGGGTACAAGTCTGGGCTTACCCTTCTCTCTTCTTTTCCTCAGACTCTAACCATTAGTACTGAAGTTTGGTCTATATGGCCTTTTCCCCACAATCCCTTGTACAATATATTGTAAATTCTTATCCTCGATGTCACGGTTATAGTTCCATTTTGGAGGGAGTTCTTTATGATGTTAATGACAAGTTTAAGGTGGGATCTATTCTGAGTCTCCATTTAACTAAGGGCTGTGAACCAAGTCACCACCCTTTGTTTCGTTGGGGGTGTGGCTGAAAGACGAAGCCACCCCTCCATATAAGAGAGCTATCTCAGAAGCAGGGAGAGAGAGAAACTCCAGGACCTCGAGGAAAAATAGCCACTAGTGGAGGACATTCACTGCTTAAAGTGACTGACCCAGTAGAGGCCATCCTATGCAAAACCGAAAAAGTAGATTAGTGGTTGTCAGGGCAAGGAGAGGGAATGATTGCTAATGAGTGCAATGATTGTGAAAATGTTCCAAAAATTTATTATAATAATGGTTGCACAACTCTGAACATACATTAAAAATCACTCAATTTGATCATACTTCAAACAGAAGCTTTGTATAGTATGTAAACTTACTTTCAACAAGTGGGTTTTCAGAAATTATTTTCCAGAATTTGAAACAAGTTGGAGATAGAATCTGTTCCATGCTTCTGTCCTCCCCACTTCCCCCACCACCACCACCAAAAAATCTGTAATACAATGAACTCTTTGATAGGGTCTTTTAGTCATAATTGTTGTGATTCCTTTCACATGACTGGGTAAGACCGTGCAAATAAGTTGAGTGGGGATTGAATGAGGGAGTTGGTCAGTTTTGCCATCCAACTAGGTTCAAAATAAGCTATCTCAGAAGCAGGAATGGAGAAAGAAGAGTCAGGGAGGTACATGTACCCTTGACCTGGATGTTCCTGTGTGCTGCATCACCTTGATTCAGGAGACAAAGTTGTGACACTAGAGGAACTCCAGAAGTGTGGCAAAAACGGAGGCAGCTGAACCCATATGGAGCAGTGAGCTTCCTGGTCCTCAGTGCAACTAGGCCTGAGTGCCTTTGAGCAGGAGGCTCTTTTGCTGAGTTGGTTGCCTTCAGGGATTTTATCAGAGGAGTGCTGTGCCCTTTGTGCGTTTATCAGCCAAAGAAAGGGATGCTATAGTTTAGAGATTGAGAACCAGAGAGCAGTTTGCCTATGGGCATGGTATCTTGAGCATTTCTGATAATGAATTCTAATCTGCTAGCTTCCCTAATAGTCCCCATCATTATGACTTGTCTGTGAATTCTGTGTGACCCTCATAGTGAATTATCAAGCCCAGCACAAGAGTAAAAGTGTTTTGGGAGAAACAGCTAGTGTCTTATTTGTCTTAGCTTGAGATGATATTGAGTTTGATTCTTCTTCCCCATTGTGAAATCAGATTAGGTCAAACCTGGACCCTAGGCCATTTTTACAGCACTGGGAAAAACAGGAAACTGGCAAAACCAAATTTGTAAGAACTCTAGAAACAAATTAAAAGATTATCGAATCTAAGAAAACACTGAATCAATAAAAAGAGGACACCAAAATGGTAGTAAAATTGATGTTTGAAATGCTGTGTCCTATCCTCTCCACAACTCTATCCCACCTTAATGAAACTCTGGCTCACAACCAAGAGAGGAAGCCTGGTTCTAAGGGATTCAAGAATTATTTATAGGCAGATTCAGTCTTTTTGTCTTCTCTACTATGTCTTGATCCTCTCTGGAGAATTGAAGCAAGATAGTGATCTCAGGTTGACCTGTTTTGGAGTGCATGCAAAGCAGAGGAGTGGCAGGCAATTGTCAAATGCTATAACTACCTGTGGCTACTTTCAGCTAAAAACTGTCATCAATGCAGAAAATATGAGGGGATGTCAAAATGAATAGTATACTACAAAACTATAGACACCAATATTAAACAAAATTATCAAAATGTGAAGCTATTGTTTCTGTATGTACTCTCCATCCAATTTTATACAATTATGAAAGCAGTGTTTCCATCTGGCTAACCTTTCCCCATAGGAGCCATGGTGGCACGAGTGGTTAAAGTGCTCAGCTCAAACTCACCAGCACTCCTTGAAAGAAAGATTTGGTAGTTTGCTTCTAAAGAGATTTACAACTTTCAAGTCATATAGGGTAGTTCTACTCTATCACATAGGGTTGCTATGAGTCAGAATCAAACCTAAGGCAGTGGATTTGGTTTTTGGTTATCTCTAAAGAATTCTGCACTCTTCAATTTATACCGTGTCAAAATGGCAATTTTTGCATCTGTCATAATTAAGGTTTTGTGTCAACCTGATGAGCCAGGATTCTCTGTGGTTAGTCAATTCATACCAATAATCCCCATGACATAATCAATCTAACACACTGTAATCACAGCCGGTATATTGAAAGCCTCCATAATGACATTAGATTAGGCTAGACTAAAACACCCTTAATGACATCAAAGTCCTGAATTGGGTAAGGTGTGTGTCCTATCCCTAATACATCACTAAGTGGATGCTGTGGGAAAGCTTGCTTGCATTTTGCTGGGTCTGGATCCTGCGGTGTGCTTTTTAACTTTTCATTCTTTGGACTTGAGTCAACAACCTGCAACATTGCCTGCTGATGATGAGAGTCATCAGAGACTTTCCATCTGACCTGCTGAGCTAGGATTAATTAGATTCTGCAGTTGCCAATGAGTCACTTTCTTGCTTATCTTGGGTTCATCATTCCCTACAGCTACTTGGGTCAGAAGAAGCCTCCAACCTAACATCTGACCCAGAGGCTAAGACTCTGCCCAGACTTCTTGTACTTGCCTGCTTCTACAATTGTGTGGGTCCTTTTAATTATATATATGTTTCACTGGTTTTGTTTCTTTAGAGAACCCAATCTATGACAGCATCCTAAAAAGATTCAATATTATTTGTTTTGGGAACAAAAAGAAGTCTGAAGGGTAAGATCACAACTGTAGGGTTGATGGAATAAAGTATTTCAGTGAAATTCTAGTAGAACAGTCTTTGTATCTTTGAAGAATGAAGAGGTGCATTATCATGGTGGAAACATTTTTCTCAGCAAAACTTTCCTGGCCTTTTTCTCACCGATGAAGATATCAATTTTATTAAAAATTCTTCCAAATGAGCCTTTATGATAGTTCTGAGTAACTTGAAAGACGTATATGAAGCTTACCCATTTGTAATCTCCAAAAAACAGTTGCCATAATCTTCTGATCTTACTTCCTTGCTTTCAGTCTAAATGGTCCACCAATTCTCAAAACCACTGCTTTGATTGGACATGGATCTCTGGATCATATAGGATAATTCCCAATTATGAATTGGGGGAATAAAAAGAAATCAGAAAGGGCACAACTTGCTAAAAAGACTGATGGAAAGATCAGCTATTTGAGTTAACTGATAATCACACAATACTCTTGTTATTCATTGAATTGAAAATTTATCAAGGTGAAGATGTGTACTTAAATTAAAAAATGTTAAACCATGTGAGACCCCAGCTTCAGTAGTTCATGGATTAATGCTAATTCTATGATCCTCCATCAGTTTGGGGCCATAAGCCTAAGATTTTTCTTTTGATAATAGTCTTCCTTCTATTGACTCATCTGTGAGGTCTTCCTGATCTTTCTTAAATGCTGGATCCATCTAAAATTGTAGTTTTATGTGCTGCAGTATTCCCATAATCATATTGCAAATCTTCAATTATTTGGAAAGGTATCCACTTGAGTTTTGCTACAAATTTGATATAATTCCCTAAAAATTGCTTTTGTCCATCACTCAAAAAATTTTGTTTTTTAATGCATCCTAATGAAACTAATGCAACAATAAGATTTCAAACACAACAGCCTCTCTGCAAGAGAAAAATTAGGCTGCCTGCTGTTGCAAATATTTACCATCTTGGAAGCGCTATATAAGGTCATTTTAAGTTGAAATTAATCCACTACAAGTTGAATAGCAGTGAGTTTGGGTGGTTTAAGGAGACTAAGGTAAGTGCATTAATAAGGAAACATATCTGCAGTAATTCACAGACTACAGAGATAGTTTAAACACATTTATTAGAATATAACCATGCATGTACAAATTGAAAACTTCCTATCAATACTTTTATACTTATCCTAGAGAATTCACAAGAACCAGAAGCAGAATCTGTGGAAGTTTCATTTGGGAAGTTAAGGTATTCAAAAGCACCATGTACAGAGAGGAATTTAAAGAGCCACATTCATGTCCAGAACTATGTGATTGCTGATACGATCCAATGCTTACACTTCCCGCTGATACTTAAACTCAAAAAAAGCCTGGCTAAATATTGAAGGGGGTGATGCTGGCGTAAAGTCAATTTTGTAAGATAAGAGAGAAACCATCACCCTTGCCTCTAACATTCAAGGAAATATTAGTTAAAGTAATAATAATAAAGGAACACAGATTAAGAAGCAAACATAAGTTTCAACACATTATCATAAAGTCAGTTTCTGCAAAAATATATAGGAATAGTCACAAAACAAATCACCATTACAAACATCAACAATTCAAAAAATGTGAACTATTATATGGGTGAGAATCCTCTTTCCAGAGATAATACTAAATTGCTCCTTTCACCAAAGAGGCATACAGCATACAAAGAAATAATAAAGGGTAGCCCATTCAAAAGAACAAATTAAAAAGAAACTGTCTCTGTGGTAGGCCAGATAATGTACTAAATAGACAAATACATTTAAATGACATTATTAAATATAATCAATCAAAGCACTAGCGAAAAAGACAAAGAACTAGAGGAAATCAGGAAAACAGTACATGAATAAAATTAGAATATTAATGAAGAGAAATAATAAAAAGGAGCCAAACGACATGAACGCAGAAAAATATAATAATGGAAATGAAAAAATCAAGGGATGGGTTCATCACAAGATTTACTATGGTAGAAGGAAGAATCAACAAACTTAGAGGTTGTTGTGTTCCATTAAGTCAATTTCAACTCACAGTTGTCCGCAAGGATAGAATAGAGTCTCCTTGTAGCATTTCCTAGGCTGTATTCTTTATAAAGGCAGGTTGGCACATCTTTCTCCAGTGGCCGCTGGTAGGGTTAAGCCACCAAGCTTTTAGTTAGTAGCTAAGCAACTAATCATTGTACAACCAACACATTTCTCAATACGAAAGATTAGAACATTGAAAGTATTAGGTGTGAAGAATAGAAAGAAAAAAGAAATAGAGAGGAGGGGAATATAGAGAAAGGGGGAATATGGCCACCAGATGGCAAGCTCTGAATGATCTCAGTGATTACCAGAGAGATTCTTCTAAAATGGATGTCCTATATGACCTGGCAGTGAGAAATTGAACTTCAAAGTAAGTAGACCCAGTTTCTTAAGGTGGGAGAGCAGCAATGCCTGTTGACTTATTCCCCTTTATCATTACTCCTTTGTGTCCTATCTGATTTTTATGGCAATTGAGACAAATACAAACAGAAAAATGAAGGCATCAAACCTGCATATATTAATTATGACACTGACTGTCAATGGATTAAGTGCACAAATCAAAACATGTAGAGTAGCAAGCTAGATTAGAAACCAAGACCCTGCTGCCTGCAAAATACACACCTTAGACTCAAAGAAAAAGTATACTAGAAATAGAAGAATAGTGAAAATCTACCAAGCCAATGGCAAACATAAAAAAGCTGGAGTGGCAATATTTATAAGAAATAAATGGACTTCACAGCCAATAACATAATGAGAAACAAGAATGAACATTACAAAATAATTAAAGAAAACATACATCAGGAACATATAACTTTAATAAGCATATACTCTTCCAATAAAAGGCTCTTTGGTATACATCAATCAAATGTGCGGAGTTGGAAACAGAAATAAGTGGTTTGGCAATAATCATAAGAGACTTCAACACACCATTCTCAAGGAAAGACAGAAAACCAGGAAAGAAATTCAATTAAGAAACAGAAGAGCAAAGCAACACAACCTCCTAGACATACACAGAGCACTCCACACAACAATATAATATACATTCTTACCCAGTGTGTGCACCCATCACCTAAAATAAGTCACATGTGGAGCAACAAGGCCTGGGTCAACAAATTAACAAACACTGCGCTCTTACAATTCATTTTCTCAGATACCAATGCTACAAAACTGGAAATCAACAAAAGAAAGAGCAGGCACATGAACACTGAACAACATAGTACTTAAAGGGTAATAGAGCAAATAATGATTGAAATTAAGACTTTCCTTAAAACAAACAAGAATAATAAAACATCATATCAACACCTTAACATAACACTTCCGACAACTAAAACAAGGTCAACAACATGAATCCTCTATCAACAGAAGAAAGGAAATTCTAAAGATTAGGGCATAAATAAACAAATTGGAAAACAGAAAAACAATAGAAAAAAATCAACAAGACCAGAAATGCCCATCTCTAGACAACTGGACATACCTTGCAGAGGGGTAGTGGGGAGATGAGTCACTTAGGGTACAGTATAGCAATAATGAAACCCACAACCTTCCTCTAGTTCTTAAACGCTTCCTCCCC
>NW_022111327.1:16947176-16953102 GCF_000313985.2 Echinops telfairi | reverse complement strand
CCAACAGGACCACTAGGATCTGCCCACTACTCTGCCCAACAGGATCACTAGGAGTTCAAACCAACTCAGAGGCAAAGAGTTTGGTGTAGTTAGGAAGGATTTGGAAGCAAATAAACTTAGATCTGATTACTAGCTCAACCACTCTGTGACTCTATGTGATTGACTTCTCTCAAGTTCCTCTTGTGTGAAATGGAAATGAGGATGTCTCTCTATCTGGTGTTATATTTCTAATCCAACATTAACATCTTTTTTTCTTACATATGTCTTTCCCAACCTAATACTTTCTTTGAACTGACTTGTATGAAGTTCACAAAAGCCTCAAGCTTCAGACTAAATTTTTCCTTTTCTAATCTGTCCTAATTGTTCACTGTTGTCACTTAGTCCTACTAAACGACAGATCAGATATTCTGATAGAATTTACTGAATGTAGTAAGTAAACCTCCAGAGAGTAGTGGATATTTTTCTGTGGTAAATAAGTGAAAAATGAAGGAACTTCGCAGGTGACTAGAAATATTTTCAAAGCCATCATTAAATCATAGTTTTCAGATAGCTGCTAAGTCTACAAAATGAAAAAGTTGAACACGTACACATTTTGCTGTATACAAAAGGGTTAAAAACGTTCAGGGAAAAACAGAATCAAAAGATGGTGATGGGAACATATGTACAAATATGCTTGAAACAACTGATGTATGGAATGTTATAAGAGTTGTAAAATGATTTTTTTTAAAGAACAGATAGCAAACAACAAAGGAGAAGAAAGAGATGATGCAAACATCTAGAATTAGAAATTGATAGCATCCAAACATTTCCAATTGAAATAAAAATGATATCACATTACTAATACTGTATCCCAACAAGTTTAGTAATCTAGAAGAATTGGAAAAATACATCTAGAAATGCGCCATCTACTCAAATCAATGCACATCAATATAGAAAACTGGAATAGACCCATTACAAAAGAAGAACTAGAGAAAGTCAAGACGCTTTCAACCAAGAAAAATCCAGGACCAGATGGCTTCAGAGAAATTCTACCAATTATTCAAGGAAGAACTGTCACCAATTCTACACAGACTATCCCAGAATAGAGAAAGAGACAGCAAAGTCCCAACTCATTCTTTGAAGGAATAAAACACTGATACAAAAACCAAGCAACGACCCCACAACAGCCGAAAACCACAGACCAATATTCTTCATGAACATATATCCAAAAATTCTGTACAAAATTCTACCCAATGGAATCCAACAACACAATCCTCCCCAAAAAGGCTTCATAACCAAGTAGGATTTCTACCAGTGATGCAAGTAGTGTTCAATATTCTAAAATCAATGTAATCCACCAAATAACCAAGATAAAGAATAAGAACCACATGATAATTTCAATAGACACAGAAAAAATTGACAATATTAAACACCCATTTGTAATAAAAACAATCAATAAAATAAGAATAGAAGGGAAATTCCTCAACATCATAAAGGCAATATAGGAAAATCCACCAGCCAATATTATGCTCAATGGAGAAAAACTGAAAACAGACTAGACACTATCCTCACTCTTATTTAACAATGTGCTGGAAGGCTAAGCTGTCAAGAAATCACAGAAATACAATTGGGCAAAGATGTGAACTTTCCACTATTTGCAGATGCTACGATTCTAAATAGAGAAAACTTCAAAAAACCCTGGCTTGGTTTTAGCTGCTGATATTGAGCTTCTCCGTGATCTTATCCCACAGATGTAGTCAATCTGATTTCTGTGTCTTTCATCTGGAGAAGTCTATGTGTATTTACTTAAAAACTATTTTATTGGGGGCTCATCCAACACTTATCACAATCCATACATACATCTATTGTGTCAAGTACATTTGTACATGTGTTGCCATCATCATTCTCAGAACATTTGCTGTGTGTTTTTGTGTTGTTCAGAAACATGTATGTTAATGAAGATCATCCAACAACGGTTGCAGGAGTACATTGGGAGGGAGTTACTTGAGGTTCAGGTCGGATGCAAAAGAGGGTGTTGAACAAGGGATATCATTGCTGATGTCAGATGGCTGTTTGCTGAAAGCAGAGAATACCAGCAAGCTATTTGCTTGGTTTTATTGACCATGCCAAGGCATTTGATTGTGTGGATCATAGCACAGTCAAATGCCTTGAGAAGAATTGGTAACCTTGACAAGAAAGGGACTTCTGGAACACTTCATTGTGCTCATGCAGAGCCTGCAATGGATTGAGAGGCAGTTGTCCCAATGGAATAAGGAAACACTGCCCGGTTCAAAATCAGGAAAGTGTGCGTCAGGGTTGTATCCTTTCACCATACTTATTCAATCTATCTGAGTAAATAATTCGAGAAGCTGGCATATATGAAGAAAAATGTTGCCTCAAGATTGAAGGAAGACTTATTCATAATCTGTGATATGCACATAATGCAACGTTGCTTGGTGAAAGTTATGATGACTTGAAGCACTTGTTGATGAAGATCAAACATTGCAGCCTTCAGTATGAATTATGACTCAATGTAAGGAACCCCCGAATCTTCAAAATTTGACCAACAGGTAACATCACAATAAATGGAAAACATGTTGAAGTTGACAAGGATTTCATCTTGCTTGGATCCACCACCAGAGCTCATGAAAGCAGCAGTCAAGCGATCAAAAGACGAGTTACGTAAAGTTAGTCTGCTGCCCCAGACTTTATCAGAGCATTGAAAAGCATGTGGGTTTCTTTGAGGAAAGTGAAGGCTAGACAGAGAATAAGGAAGCCCAAAGAAGAATCAAGGCATTTGAAATGTGGTGCTGTAGAAGAATATTGAGAGTACAATAGGCTGCTAAAGGGACCAACGGCTCTTGAAAGAAGTCTGGCCAGAGTGCTCCTTAGAGACAGGGATGGAAAGACTTTGTCTTACAGGCTTTGTACACATTGTCAAGAGAGACCAGTCCTTGGAGAATAAGGACGTCATATTTGGTAAAGTAGAGGGTCAGCGAAAAAGAAGGCCCTCAGTGCGGGAGATGGACACAGTGGCTGCAACAATAGGCTCCAACACAGGAATAATTATGAGGATGGGCCAGGACCTGGCAGTGTTTCGTTCTGTTGTACCCAGGGTCATGGTGGGACAGAACTGACTCTATGACACCAAATGACAGCAACTCTTCTTGATATGTTCTACATAACTTAAAGGCAAATACGCATAGGGTCGCTGTGAGTTGAAAAGGACTTACCACCTAACGATAGCTACATAGAAAAATAAATGTGAATTTATGTTTTGGGATACAAAAATATAAAGATGAAATTTATGACAAAAACAACATAAAGGGTGGAATGGGTCTTTTTATGTTATTCAAATGAACAATAACAACAAAAACCGAACTCACTGCCATATGCTCAGTGCTGACTGAAGTTTCCTAGACGTCGTGAACTTTTTTCTGGGAGCTGAAAGCCTCGTCCTTCATCTGAAATAGAAAGTTAAACTTTAGGCTTAATTTTTATTAATGCTCGTATAATGAATGTTCAATATAATCTTTATGGTAACCACAAAAATACCTTTAAAAATAATAGAAGGCAATTAAATTAACTTACTAGGAAAACTCAAATACAAAAAAAGGTAGCAGTAGAGGATATGAAGGACTAAAAAGTATGACATGCAGAAAAAGTATACAGTAATATCGATTGAGTTCTTATTTGCAATTACATGTAAATTAATTATACACCCAAAACAGAAGGTAGAGATTGACAGAATAATTAAGAAAACAGGATCCAACTATAAGGCACATATTTCAGTTTCAAAGGCACAAATACGAGAATAGAGGGAAATATTTCATTGAAACACTAGTCAAATGGGAAAACACTCCTAAAGGTCAATAAACAGACCTGGAACTATTTATAGGCTTTTCTTTCTGTGTCGTTGGGTTTTTTGGTTGTCGTTGTTATTTTGGGGGTTTTCTTTGTTTTGGTGTTTTGTTTTGCTCTGCTTGTTTTTTTGCTTATTATTGTCTCTGCATGTCTGCCTAAATAAAACAGACGGAATAAAAAACCCGGAGGAGAAAATACCGGGACTGACAGCTCCAGGGGACACAGAAGAGGGGGAGGTGGGGGGAAGGAAATGGGTGTTAATAAACCCAGGGAGGAGGACATAGGATGCCTGGTAGGGCTTGATCAAGGGCAATGTAAATGAGAGGAATCACTGAAACCCAAAAGAAGGCCAAACACGATAGTGACAGAAGAGGAAAATAAAAGGAAATAGAGGAAAGAACTAGGAAGCAGAGGGGCATCTATAGAGGTCTAAATACAGGCATGTACATATGTAAACATATTTATTTATAACAATAGAGAAATACATATATTTATATGTTAAGTATTAAGGTAGCAGAAGGACATTGGACTTCTACTCAAGTACTCCCTCAATGCAAGAAAACTTTGCTTTAATGACCTGTCATTCCGTGATGCTCACCTTCCCGACTCAATCGCTGAAGGAAAAATGGGTGCATAAGCAAATGTGGTGAAGAAAGCTGATGGTGCCCGACTATCAAAAGATATAGCATATGGGGTCTTAAAGACTTGAAGATAAACAAGTGGCCATCTACCTGAGAAGCAACAAAGCCCACATGGAAGAAGCACACCAGCCTGTGTGATCATAAGGTGTTGATAGGATCAGGTATCAGGCAACAAAGACACACAACAAAAAATCATATCAATCTCTATGAGGGGAGTGGAGAGTGGAGACCCAAAGCCCATCTGTAGACAATTGGATATCCCCTTACAGAAGGGTCACAAGGAAGAGGCAAGCCAGTCAGGGTGCAATGTAGCACTGATGAAACATACAGCATTCCTCTAGTTCTTTAATTCTCCCCCCCACCCACTATCATGATCCCGATTCTACCTTACAAATCCAGCTATACCAGAACATGTACATGGGTACAGATCAGAGCTGGAAACACAGGAAATCCAGGACAGATATACTCCTCAGGACCAATAATGAGTGTAGCGATATCAGGAGGGTAAGGGGAAGGTGGGTGGAGGGGAAGGGGGAACCGATCACAACGATCTAAATACATTTAACCTGCTCCCTGGGAGATGGACAACAGAAAAGTGGGTGAAGGGAGACATTAGTCAGTGTAAGACATGAAAATATAAAACAATTAATAAATTACCAAGAGTTTGTGAGGGAGGGAAGATGGCGGGGAGGGAATGTGGAGCTGATATCAAGGGCTCAAGTAGAAAGAAAATGTTTTGAAAATGATGATGGCAACAAATGTACAAACATGCTTGACACAATGTATGTATGTATGGATTGTGATAATAGTTGTATTAGCCCCCAATAAAATGATTAAAATTAATTAATTAGTTAATTAAATGCAATATATCAATAATATTCTAGTTCTCAACTTAAGCTGAGGGCACATCCATTTTCATTTTAATGTATTTTACAATTTACGTATGTTATATGTGTGTGTGTTTTTAAGTAAGCTTGAAAATGTTCCTACATTAGAATGCTGATTTATTTAACAGCTAATTAACAATTATATCTTGCCAGAATGGAGGATAGGAAAGATAGTTATGTAGGTAGGCAGTATACAAATAGGCAGTTTAATAGATAGGAGATGATAGATAGATAGATAGATGATAGGTAAATAGATGATAGGTAAATAGATAGTTAGATGATGGATATTTGAGGGAAGAATGCTAGCAGGAAGTGAATACTATTAGATTAGTAAAGGACACTAAATAACAATTGTGAAAGTACCAAAACCAATTTGCTAGGAAGGTAAGGGGAAGATGGGAGGAGAAAGGGGGGACTGATCACACTGATCTACATATAATCCCCTCCAGAGGGAAGAACAATAGAAAAGTGGGTGCAGGGAGACATTGGTCATTGTAAGACATGAAAAAATAATAATAATTTATAAATTATCAAGAGTTCATGAGGGAGGGAGGG
>NW_022111327.1:16929980-16946660 GCF_000313985.2 Echinops telfairi | reverse complement strand
GATGAGGGCAATGAATGTACAAATGCGCTTTACACAATTGATGTGTGTATGGATTGTGATAAGAGTTGTATGAGCCCCTAATAAAATGATTTAAATAAAAAATATGAACAATTTTTTGCAAAAAAATTAGATAACCTAGAAGAAGTAGGTAAATTCCTAGAAACACAAATTGCCCGAATTGACTCAGGGTAACAATAGATTGTTTCAACATGCCAGCGACAAGTGAAGATAATGACTCATTAGTCAAAAAACCTCCTAGCACGGACAACTGAATATTACTAGAACCACACACTCTGGGTTCCCTGCTCATTCTCTAGTTCAGAATACATGAAGCCACGTGGTATGGTGCTTAGCATAGTTTACTACGTGTACAAGTTATGAGACAACAAGAACTCACTCAAAAATAAATACTATCTCATTGAGCAAAGCGTCCAAGGATATATTTAATCAGAAAGGGAGAGAGGAGGTTATACATTTGCTGGGGCTTTTTTTCTGAGAGAAGGTTACATACACATTACTCATATTTGGTGGGGTTTAGTTTGGGATAAATGTGGGTGACTGAGCCCTCACTTCTGACATGGTTTTGTGTAGCACAAATTACTGTATCTCACTGGATCTGGGTTCCTTGACACAATCTCAACCTTCTGGGCTTAGTTGAAGGCAGAGTTAAATTCTTTCACCTACTCCTGAATTATGTTGGAGGCTGCTAGAACAAGTTCTGGGATCTATTGGCTGAAAGAGAAGGAATATTAAAATGTGTGGGTGGGCCAAAAATTAGCAAGATGTATGGGTTGATATTCCTCTTGGTTTACTAATTAGGAATATCTAGTGATGTTTTTATTATCTGCATCATTGAGTAAAATGTGTTCTTAATCCTGAGTGGAAAATGTATAGACCTAGCTGGCTTCCCTACTAACCGTTTAAAGATAAATTAACATGAATTCTTTTAAAACTTGTTCTAAAACAGAAGAGGAGGTAATGCTTCATAATACATTCTATGAGGACAGAATTTTCCTGATACCAAAGCCAGATAAAAACAACAGAAGTAAAGAAAATTATATACCAATACCTTTTTGAATATACAGTTAGTTGACTTTTGAACTATAAATTTAGAACTATGTGTACACTTATAACACTTGGGCTCACCACAATAACGGAGAACAAAGGTCATCATTGAAATTGGCCCACATAGTTCTAACATGTGCTTTTTAAGGTAAATTATATATTATACATGGAACTTTGATTGAACCGGAGGCCAATGCCCCTGACCCTTTTAGTTGTTCAAGAATATACTAGAGATAAATAAATTGTTGGGGGGAAAAAACTAACAAATGAAATATAACTGAAAATTAAGAGTGTTATATAACATGACGAAATGAGATTTATCTCAAAGATCCCAGAGTGATTTGAAACAAAATTAATCAAGCTAATAGACCATATTAATAGACTGAAGGAAACATGCACGATCACCTCAGTTGAGGTATAAAAGACATTTGAAAAAC
This sequence comes from Echinops telfairi, assembly GCF_000313985.2. Lineage (NCBI taxonomy): Eukaryota > Metazoa > Chordata > Mammalia > Afrosoricida > Tenrecidae > Echinops > Echinops telfairi. Next base: position 16,945,158 of record NW_022111327.1, on the reverse strand, counting down.
ACAAAACCCTTTTATGATAAAAGACAACCAACCAAGTAGGACTAGAAGGCACATTCTTCAGCACGATTAATGGCAGTTATGAAAAGGGCACAGGTAATCCAATACTCAATGGTAGAAGACAGAAAGCTTTCTCCTTATGATCTGGTATCGAATAGATTTACACTTTCACTGCTGCCATTTTACTGCTGCTATTCAACATTGGCAGCCAAAGAAAATTTTAAGGCACAAATTTCCAAGTAGAAACTAAATATCATCAGGAATTATTCACTGGCAGTGAGTTTGAGGTTTTTGAAGCTACAGAGTGAGTTGCAAGGTCAGTAAGTTAAAACGGTTTTTCCCCACAGGAGAAAGATGAGGCTTCTTCTTCCCATAAAGGTCCACAGTCTCAGAAACCCACAGGTGCAGTTTTACTCTGTCTTCTGGGTCATTATGAGTCAGAATGACTGGATGGCAATGAGTTGGCTTTTTATTTTGGATTAGAGCAAAACTTCGCCAGATTTTCTCTTTAGTATGCTCAATGATTTTGCTTGTTTAACTAACAAATTTAGCATCTGTTAAGTCACAGATACAGAACTAAATGTTGGGACTTAGAGAAGAATGAATAATTGTACTTCAAATGACTTCTGTTCTATTCCCACAAATAAGGCTCGGATTTTCAAAGATGCCAAATTCTTATCTCCTCCTGGGATAATTTTGATCCTATATTCCAGGAATAGAAGCAAGGAAGAAATACTTAAGATAAAGAATAAAGACAGAAACACAGCAAGAAATCGTGGGGAACTTAATCAATGTATTAAGCTTCTGTAATGATGGGTTGTGGGGGATAAAGGCAAGCATCATATCGACTCAAGCATTTCCGATTTTATAAAAGTTCTCTGTAAGAAAATAAATCATGCCATCAGACTGTTTCATATTTGTCTTCTTTGTTCATTTTCTTTAAAATGCTAAATTCAATGAAAACTCTCAAAACAGATACACACAAAGGAAGTTGGCACCCTTCTCATGTTCTATGCTAGTTCCGGAGTCAATTGGGAAGGTGTACTTTAAGGAAAATAGCCTACCACTTTTTTATGGGCCAGTTTTGATCATTGTTTTCAACTAATCATTTAGAATATGTTCCTTTTTTTCTTATATCGTCAACACTTTTTCAAGTCACTGATGGTGGCAGTAATAAGGGAGAAGTGGAAGAAAGTTGGAGATGTCAAAAGGATAAAGGGAAAGAAGAAAAAAATTATCCACTGTTTATTGACTGTCAATGTTGCTAGCTATATTAGTTAAGGCATTTTGATAAAGATAATCAAATATACTGTTAGTTAGCATAGTAAAAAGCTCTATCATCCATCTCCAAGGCCGCTTACCAGATGTAAATCAAGAAGGCAGCTTTCATTGTCTGAGAAGAAATAATGCACTACCTAGGTAATTTATAAGCTCAGATAAATTTCTCTGATAAGGCTATTTCCTCTGAAAAATTGCGTTGTTCAGCATTGGAAAATCTGCATGGGTAAAGAAGTTTGTGTGAAGAGGAATCCTTGGAAACTAAGGTTCAGAAAGGTGAAGTGATTTCTAGGTCAATTAGCTCCCAAGCCCAAATTAATTTTGATCCTTATGTGCTTGATTTTTAGAAATTTCAGTAATCTTTCCTTATAGACTTTCTCCTCTAAGTCCACAATGTCCTGATATAAACTTGAATACCCAAACCATGAATCAAACTAAGGACCATTTTTACCACCCTGGTACCACACTTTCCCAAGAGACTCAAATTTTAGCTAGATCAATAAATGAACCATAAAATACAAGATACATGAGCTTATATCATACAGATCTATCAGGAAGTTTCAAACACAGAAAGAGCTTATGCCATTTTTCTACAGAAGCACTCTAACAATTTTCTCCCAGTTATTGAATTGTAATAATTTTTAAGATGCTATTTGAACTATTGAGGTCAACCTTGGCATTAGTGGACAAACAGAAAATCTTTCCTAATTGGGCACGTGGAAGACAGCAGTGAGTCAGTAAGTAAAAAAGAAAAGAAAAAAAAGCTAATGTTTTATTTTTGTATTTTTAATGTAAATGTAAGTAAATATTTGTGTTTGTATGCTTTCTGAAAATCACCCCATTCTCCATTGCTTGCATCAATACTCATTACCTCCATTCTAGCTTTAGTTGATCATTTCATTTTGTTTTCTAATGCTAGAGACTCAAAAGTTCAATAACTTTACAGATAAATGGAAATTTAAACATCAATTCTTGTTATAAAAAAGATTTATTTTCTACATGGGGGAAATCCATATCCCACTGCCCATAAGTAGATTTCCACTCACAGTTACCCTTTAGGACAAAGGAGGGTTCCATAGGGTTTCAAAGGCTAGAAACCTTATGGACACAGACCGATGCTTAACCTACAGAATTACCAGGACTCCAGAGACCTAAATTTGAGAATGTAAGTCTACCAATTTTCAGATAAATTTTAATTTTACCATATAGAGCTGTCTCCTTCACTTTGGGACTCCTTTCGTGTAGGAAGAAGATAGACTATTATCTTTGGTTCTTTTCTAGAACTCTTGGTTGAATCTGTCAATAGGATGTATCTTTCTGAATCTTTTCTAGCTTTATCCCATTTGTTAGCTGCTCTTGAGTCAGGACTGACTCATAGCAATGAAACACTGCCTGGTCGGTGCCAGTCTCACAATTGTTCTTTTTCTTGTTTGTTTTGTTTTTAAAATCATTTTATTAGGGGCTCATGCAACTCTTACCACAATTCTTACATACATCAATTGTGTCAAGCACATTTGTACATTCATTGCACTCATCATTCTCAAAACATTTCCTCTCCACCTAAGCCCCTGGCATCGGCTCCTTATTTTTCCCCTCCCTCCCCGCTGCCCCTTCCCTCATGAACCCTTGATAATTTATAAATTATTATTTTGTCATGTCTTGCCCTGTCCAATGTCTCCCTTCACCCTCTTTTCTGTTGTCCGTCCCCCACGGAGGAGGTTATATGTAGATCTTTGTATTCATTTCCCCTTTTCCACCCCACCCTCCCTCCACCTTCTCAGTATCGCCACTGGTCCTGAAGGGATCCTCCGCCCTGGATTCCCTGTGTTTCCAGTTTCTATGTACCAGTGTACATCCTCTGGTCTAGCCAGATTTGTAAGGTAGAATTGGGATCATGATAGTGCATGGGGAGGAAGCATTTAGGAGCTAGAGGAAAGTTGTATGTTTCATCGTTGCTACACTGCACCCTGACTGGCTCATCTCCTCCCTGTGACCCTTCAGTAAGGGGATGTACAGTTGCCTACAGATGGGCTCTGGGTCTCCACCCCGCGCTAGCCCTCATTCACAATGATATGATATCTTGTTCTAATAATGCCTGATACCTGATCCCTTTGACACCTCATGATCTCACAGGCTGGTGCGCTTTGTCCATGTGGGCTTTGTTGCTTCTGAGCTAGATGGCCGCTTGCTTACTTTCAAGCCTTTAAGAACCCAGACACTATATCTTTTGATAGCTGGGCACCATCAGCTTTCTTCGCCACATTTGCTTATGCAGCCATTGTCTTCAGCAATTGTATCAGGGAGGTGGGCATACAATGATATGATTTTTTTTTCTTTGATGCCTGATAACTTCAGCATCTAGTGAGCACACAGGCTGGTGTGCTTCCTCCATTTGGGTTTTGTTGCTTGTGAGCTAAATGAAAATTGTTCTTTTTCAAGTGTCCATCATTACAGTAACCATGCCAGTCTATCTTGTCTTCCTCCTTTTCACTCCCCTTCTACTTTACCAGGAATGATGTCCTTTTCCAGGGACTGGTCTCTCCTGATTATATGTCCGAAGTACATGAGATTAAGTCTCACTGTCTTAGCTTCTTTGGCTACCCTTCTTCCAAGACAAAATTATTTGTTCTTTTAGCAGTCCATGGTACTTGAAATATTCTTCACTAGCACCATAATTCAAATGCATTTTTCTTCTTAAACTACTTTATTTATTGTCCAACTTTCACATGCATATATGTGGATATTGCTTGAAAGTGACATCCTTGTTTTTCAACACTTTAAAGAGATCATGTTCAGCAGATTTATCCAATGCTTCCATGAGCATTGATCGTGTATTCAAGAAATATGAAATCCTAGACAACTTCAATTTTTCTCTAAGTGTCATAATTTTGCCTCTTAGTTTAGTTGTGAGGATTTTGGTTTTCTTTACATTGAGTTGAAATCCATACTGAAGGCTGTCATCCTGGCTCTTCATCAACAAATGATTCAAGTCTTATTCTCAGCAAGCACAATGTTCTCACCCGCATATACCACATTGTTAATAGCTTTCATTCAATTCTGGTGCTGAGTTCTCAACCATTCACCGCAATTAAATATTTTCAGAGTGACCCCATATAGGGAGGGTTTCTCATGCTATCAAGCAGGGAAGATATAGCCTCATCTGTCTCCTGCCAAGTGGCTGGTTGATGTCAACCACACACCCTGTTGTGGGTAGTCCAATGTTTACCCAACAGTGCCACCTAAAGGCTCCTTAAGAGCTCATAACTAAGAAGTGTAAAGGCGCTGGACTCCACTGCACCTGTTCTTAATCACTACACCCAAGCCTTATTCAGATGTTTGGGGCTTTTTTTCCTGTTGATTAATATGAGTAGATTGATTACCAAGTGAGATGCATTAGTATCCTAGGACTGCTGTAGCAATGTGCCACAAATTAGATAGCTTAAAACCATCAAAATTTATCTGCTGGGTCGTGATATGTCTGAAAGCTATGGGGGAAAACCTGTCCAATGATTTTCTCAGCTTCTGATGTTACAGGCCATTCTTAGTTTGTAGAAGCACAAGTAATATTTACTTATAGACTAGGGCCCAGCCTCCTACTGTAGTCTAATATCATTAAACTTGACTGTGTCTGTTAATTGTTGGTAGGTGCCATTCGGTCTAAATTATAGTGAGGCTATGTCAAACACAAGGAAAGACAGCTCAGTCCTTTGCCATCCTCACAATCATTGTTATGTTTGAACCCATCCTGTGTCAAGCTTTTTGTTGAGTGATTTCCTGGAATTTCGCTATTCTTCTAATTTACCAAGCATGGCATTCTTCTCCAGGACTGCTTCCTCCTGATCACCAGTCCAACATCGATGAGAGGAAGTCTTGCAATCTTTGCATTTCGAGACGCATGTTCTTGGTTTTGTTCCAGTAGTTCTTGGTATATTTCATAGGCTTGACCAAGACCATACTTCAAAAGGCATCAATTCTTCCTGGGTTTTCCTCATGCATTGTCCACATTTCCCATCTATTTGAGGCAATTGAAAATACTGTGGCTTGGGTCATGCTTACCTCATTCCTCAAAGGGACATTTTTGCTTTTGGACACTTTAAAGAGATGTTTACAGCATATTTGCTCAACGAAAATTGTTGTGTGTGGAGTTGAGTAAAGTGAACTCTTTGATAATTTCAAAATCCCTTCATTTATTGTTGTTTATTGAGTTGGTTGCCCATTTTTCATTTCCGTTATGTTGAAGTGTATTCCATCATGCAGGCCAAAGTCTGATCTTCTTCAGGTCCTCTACGCTTTCAGCAATCAAGCTGGTGTCATCTGCATCTCACAGGCTATTAATAAGCCTTCCTCCGATCCTGATGCCACGTTCTTCTTCAGATACTACGGCTTATTTTGTTCATCATGCAGTTTGAATAAATATAGTGAACGGACATGACCCTGATGCCTTGGCCTACTTGAATGACCCCCTTGATCTGTCTACAGGTTCTGCATGAGCACAATGAAGTGCTGTGGAATTCCCGTTCTTTATGCTTTTCTCCATAATTTTTATGATACACCAGTTGAAAGCCTTTGAGTAGTCAGTGAAACATATTTTAAAAGATTTCTGATGTACTCTGCTCTCAATAATGACATCATATCTCTTATTTTACATCATCTGGCATTAATTTCTCACAGTTCATTGACGATGTATTGCTGAAATCATTTTTGAATTTTCTTCAGCAAAATTTTATTTTCGTAGGATATTAACGATATTTCCCATTAAGTTTTCACATTCTATTTCACATTCTATTGTGTCAGCTTGATTTGGAATGCGCAGAAATATGAATCTCTTTTAGTCAACTGGACACGTTTTACAAATGTCTTTGAATACGTAAGATAGGACTTCCAGCATTGCATTTGCTTGTGGGAACATCTCAAGTGGCACACCATGTCAATTCCTGCAGCTTCCCCTCCACCGCCAGTGTCTTTAGGGTACCCTAGACTTCTTCCCTTAATACCACCAGTTCCTGCTTATAAACTTCCTCTTGGAATTCTTGAATGTTGAACTGTTTTGTAAAATGGCTGTGCATACCTTCTTTTTCGATGCTTCCTGATGCATTTAATATTTTGCCTATAGATTCCTTCAATGTTAACATTAAAGCTTCACTTTTTCCATCTTGAGAAATGCTGAATGTGTTCTTCCCTTTTGTTTTCTAATTCCATATATTTTCAAGTGGCCCTTTGAAATCTGTGCATATTTTTCATCATTTACTTCATTCACTTTAGCTACTCAACATTCAAGAGTCCCTTTCCTTGTCCATGTTTGTCTTTTCTTTATTGCTTGCCTTTTCAAGGACTTTCTGATTTCTTCATGTATGGCAACCTTAGTGTCACCTCACAACTTGTCTGATTTATGTTCATTAGTGTTCAAAATGCCGCATCTATTCTTGACATGGTCTCTAAATTCAGGTAGGATATATACAAGGTGATGTTTTGTCCTTCGTGTGTTTGTTTTAATTTTCTACAGCTTCAATCTTCACTGACATAGAAGAAGTTGATGGGCATATTGACATCTGGCCCGTGGCCTTTTTTTTTGCCTTTAGTTTTGTTGTGTTGTGTTATTCTGGTTTGACTAGCAAACAATTCATAGACACTCATATGTGTGTAAGAGGGAACTTTATATCAAAGAGTAATTGCATATTAAAAAATATCCCAGTCCAGTCCAGATGAAGTCCATAAGTCTGATATTAGCCCATATGTCCAATACCAACCTATAAATTCCTCTTCAGATTTACAAATATATTCAGTGACACTAAATGCAGGAAGATCACAGGCCTGTGGTGAAAAGTCTTATGGATCCAGTGGCAGCGGAGGCATTGCAGTGCTAGCAGAGGTTTCCATGTGGCTCCTTCAGCTCTAGAGCTCTACCTTTGCTCCATATGTCTTGTCCACAGGAATGTCTCCCAGGGAGTGAGCAAGATATTTATCTTCTTAGTGCTTCCAAATGAGATCATCAAGCTGCAACCTGATTGATAGACTAGACTTGATAGAATAGACTCCGCCCCTCTATAAGTTGACACCAGATTATGTAACTAAGACCGACCACCCCTTACCAACTTGACACTTTTATGTAACTCTTTAATCATACATATTCGTTAACAAAACCATAATAAAATCTTATCTGTACCTAACAAGATAAAACTTAAAAGCGTACATTTCAATATGTGCCATCGTCATTTAAACATAATATTCTATAAGGGACAAAACAACAATGGCCTTTGCCTAACAATTGCAGGTAAGTAGCATTTATACCTTAATCCTATGAATATATTCCCCGCCTATGAAAGTTTGTAAGCCAGTCACTTCATGCCTTTTTCCTCCTCATTTTGGGTATCCAATTTCTATACTCCTTACTCACATCAACCCAGTGCTCTGAGGAGACAATCATATTCTTTAATGTGAAGAATCTTCATTCCAGTTGGAATCTTGTGACATCCACATGCATAAGCAAAGCCAAATCAGGTCACACTGTCCATAAAGGCTGCAGCAATATGCACCAGTTCAAAAGCTGAAAAATCTTCTCTTCATCTGTTTGGGTTCTGGTCAACTCAATGTGGGCTGCCTAAGTCAGCCTTACTAGGGTACCCATTGATCACTTTGCCTTTAGACCATGGCTCCATTACAAATTCTCAACAACCATAGCCCCCTTGTGCTAAGTCATGAATGTCAGACCAGTCAATCCACTCTTGTCTTCTCTTCTAGTCCCTGTGAATCATGTCATTCAGTGTCAGTGGCCAGACTCAACCCATCTCTTTACTGATTAATATACATTAATCACATTCATTTTCACCATTTCAAACAGAAATAAGTCAGCCTTACTAGGGTACCCATTGATCAACAACTAAGGGACCCAAAACAACAACCAAACAAAATAATCAAAACTTTAACTTTCCATGTTCTTTCCAGAAAACAACCTAGTGTACTGCATGGATGTAGTAGTTAATTACATAATCTGGTGTCAATTTGAGGATTCAGAGTGAAGGGGTAGAGTCTAGTCTGTCAATCAGGTCACACCCAATGAGGCCTCTGTGTGGGCATTGGCTTCTCCTAAGGATTCTGGGAACTCCTGTATTCCTCCCTGGAGGCGGGAGAAACACTCTTTCTTTCTCTGTTCACTCCCTGGGATACAGTGCAGTTGACAAGACACCTAGAGACAGGCTGATGGCAGTCAGAGCCTTGAAATGAAGGAACCACATGGAGAACCCTGCCAGCCTTGAGATGCCTCTACCACCACTGGATCCACAAGACTTTCCACCCATGGGCCTGTGATCATCCTGAATTTGGCGTCATTGCCTGTGTTTCATGAGTCTGAAGAGAACTTTATAGATTGGTATTGGACATATGGGCTAATATCGGATTCATGGACTTGATATGGACTGGGATGGGATGTTTTCTCAATATTCAATTGCTCTTGTATATAAAGCTCTTTCTTATACATATATGAGTGTCTATGAATTTGTTTCTCTAGTCTATCCAAACTAACACAATAGACATATCTGACCTCCAGCTAGCCAAAGGAGAAAAGCTACCATGAGACAAAGATCAAACAAGCATCTGCTCTCCATGTTCATGATTTGTTTCTCTAGTGTCCCACTCCCAAGGTACCATAATCTGTTAGTCTGGGTTGATTAGGGCAAGAAATTCATAGACAGATATGTATAAGAGAGAACTTTATATCAAAGATTAACTGCATAAAATTGGTAAAAGCCTTTAATTTCTTCAACTTTGACATTAATGGTGGGTACCCTTATTTGAATAATAGTCATAATAACTGGTTTTCCTCATATGAATATTATCCTATTACTGATAGCATTGTATTAAAGGATAGATCTTGAGATGTTCTTTTTCATGATTAATGTGATACAGTTCCTCTTCAATTTCTCAGTCCTGCCAATACCAGTCCATTTCTGTGTGCTTGAATGAAATCTGTATTTATGAGCTAGTTCAAATGCGTTTATTTAATTTTCCCCACTGATACAGCATTGGTAAGCATCATCAATCATTTGAAGCTAATATTTAAAATCAATCCAAAAATCCAAGCTATGGGAATTTTCCCTTTGATCATTCAATCTGAAACATTATCTTGCATGCAAATCATTTAAGGCAGCGTTTTTTAATCCATGGTTCATTAATCCCTTTGTAGATCATCATATCAACCTAATGAATCATAATCAATGTCTTTTTAAAAATTAAGCAGAATAAATTATAGTATAAATATAAGAATGCATTACAAAGTAAGAGTATTTAAAAATAAATGTCTTTCATTCAAGTGAGATATTATGCTTATGATATAAAATCTTTTTCTTAGCAAGTAACAATTATAGAACTTTGAAAGCTACTGATGTAATACAATTTATTTAAATGCTTCATTTTTATCCTATATTCAGAGAATATTTTTAGTATTTTTGGCAAGATGGCCCCAATTCTACAATTTTTATAAATAACTATGTAATTTTCACACTGGTGGACAATGGTGCACACTTTGAAAATCATTATAGAGAAAGGATTAATATCACACAGGTTTAAGGAAATGAGAGGCTCTTCCAAGAACATTCAGTGACATTCTCACTAAAAATGAGTAATTCATGACTTCCCAACTAGCAAGATCAGCTAATGGCAATGGAAATATTTCATACACCATCACATCACTGAGCTCACTTAATATTCATCACAGCTCTGTGATGTATATGGAGTAGATGTGGTTTATCATATTTTTACAAATGAGCAATCTAAAGTCCAAGGGTTAAGTCACTTGCCTAAGGTTCCCCACACAGAGTGTACAATTCTGTTGTATTTAATATCAGAAGTGAAAGATGGAGGAAAAACGTATTAGAAAAATTAGTATCTTGCCTTGGGCTGCTTTTGATCTTATGAAAGTAGAATGGATCACATTAATTTTTATTGTCAATTAAGATCCTTTTATATCCAAGGACATTTGGGCATGGTTAAAATGTCCTATTCACTTTTACTTCCTATATTTTGAAGCACAGTTAAGAGCTCTTTTAATATCTCTATTCTCTCCTCAGTTCCAGGAGCCCACTGTCCTTTTCCTAAGCGCTTTCCCTGTGTCTTTTAAGGTAACCAGATTTGACACGACTTCCCATCTGTTTCATTGCCTGATGGCCCGTGAACTTCTGGTTTTGAAGTTTAGCGTCTTTAAAACCATCATTTTATATACCATGTACTTTATTATTGTTGTTGTTGTTGTTGCTTCCGATGAGAACATAAATCTGATCCCTATTACTACATGATCTTAGGAAGCCATTTTCTTGAGCATATTTTAAAATTTATCAGTAATGGGAAGGCTTTAGGTATATCAGAACTCACTCACTAGTATACCAATAGAAAAGCAACATTTTTACCTGAGTCAATAGTTGATGTGTTCACAGAATACCCTCTTTAACAAACCAAAACCATTTGTTATCTGGTCAATTCTGACTCATAATGACAAACATCTATGCAGAATATAGTAGAACTGCCTCATAAGGTTTCCAAGACTACTCTTTAAGGAAGCAGCCTGGTACTGTTTCCTCCCTTGGAGCCACTGATGAGTTAGTTCCACGCACCAACTTTTCAGTTACCAGCTGTGTGCTTAACCACTGCACCACCATGGATTCTTAACACTACCTTTACTGTTGTGTGAATAGACTTCATGTTGTCAGTATATCCAATTTACCATTGATAAGAAATTTACAGACATGCCTTATTCAACCTCAATAAAGGCCAGCTTTTGAATTTCAGTGTATTTCGAAGCAAGAAACATTCCAGAAAATGTTCACTGCTCTTTACCATCTGTTTGCCACACAATATTACCCATTTACAGGCTGGGAGCCTTTCAAGTTTCTCTCTTGACATCTGGTCACATAATTTAGGTCTACAAATGGAAATCAAAATGCATAATTGAGCCTATTATTTAAGCCATTCTGTCTTCAGTCTCTATGCACCCAAGACCCAAATAAAATCTAGGAAAAGATGTGTGAAATATTGATAAATACAAGGCAGAAATGTTTGAAAGGCTGTTTATAAAAACAGTTAAGATAATTGCTATTCCTAGTAGAAGGTTTTCCCTTCAGTGTATGGGACTGTTCTAGGTGCTCGAAGAGTATAAAATATTCCCACAAGGAAGCTCACAATATCGGAGAAATACTTCATCTTTAGTGAGCAAAAATATTGATTCAAGTATCTCCTGGGGATGCTAAGTATTGGGAAATATTAAAGTTGGTTAATTAGAGTTTCATCATGGCTTATGGTTGTCATGTTGTTTTTAAACAAAGAGATATAAACTGATCTAGTGCAATAATTAGAAGGAATTGCAGACCCTAATAATGACTTTGATAATGACTTGATATAAAGAGGAAGGAAAGAGAGTGATCTGACTGAAGAAAGAGGTAACATTATGAGATGAGATTTGATTAGAAAATTATATGTATGATAGGACAAATTAGAGGATTTGGCAAAGATTTAAGAATCTGAGGATGTGTAACTTGTAATTCCCAAAATAAAGTGAAGCAGGCCTTTACTAATCTCTCTCTAAGCCAATCCAGAAAACAGGATTAAAAATAAACCAAAACAGATTTCTGATGTGAGGCCCTGTTCCTCCCTACTAAGTAAAAATTGAAAATAATAAAGTAAACAGTCATAAGAATTATGAAGGGTGAAAAGTAGCGCTGTCTAGGCATTCCATGTCTTGAGAGAACACTCAGACACACACATGCATGCACACACTTATACCATCAAGTAGGTTCAGATCTATAGAAACCCTACAGGGCATGGTATGCCTGCCTTTTGGGGTTTCTAAGACTTTAATTCTCTGTGAGGGCAGACAGTCTCATCTTTCTTCCAAGGAGCAGCTGGTGGGTTTGAACTTTTGACCTTGTAGTTAGCAACTCAGTATACAGCCCATTATGCCACCAAATCTCCACTTAGCTGCAAAAGGAAACTTGGACTCAGTTTTTAATGTTGTTAGGTGCCTTTGAGTCAGCTGTAACCCATAGTGACCCTATGTATAACACTGCCAGGTCCTGTGCCACCCTCACAATTGTTCCTATGCCTGAGCCCATTGTTGCAGCCACTGTAACTATCTTATTGAGGGTCTTCCTCTTTTTCCCTGCTCCTCCACTTTACAAAGTATGACGTCCTCTTCCAGATACATCTCAACAAGATGTCCAAAATATGCAAGACTAAGCCTGGTCATCTTTGCCTCTCAATACCCTTTTTCCCTGAAAGTAAGACATCCCCTGAAAATAAGACCTACTTACAGTGTTGCCTCTCGCTGAAATATGGGGCATCCCCCCGAAAATAAGACCTCCCTGAAAATAAGACACACCCCCCAGGAGCTACCATAACTCTGGACTCTGTTGGCTGCAGCACAGCCAGAGTAGACAGGAAGTGCAAGATCTCTTTTAATAAAACAATGAACAATAAATATGTACCCTATTTTTCTTCATGGAAAAATAAGCCATCCCCTGAAAATAAGACCTAGCGCATCTTTGGGAGCAAAACTCAATATAAGACACTGTCTTATTTTTGGAGAAACAGGGTAGCACTCTAGCTGCTCTACTTGAAGACACAACAGTTTGTCCTTTTAACACAATATAGTATTTTCAATATTCTTCTCCAGCAACATGATTCAAATGTATCGAATCTTTGTGGGTCATCCTTATTCAACGGCTAGCTTTCAAATGCATATTAGGTGATTGAAAATACCATAGCTTAGGTCAGGAAAACCTACTTCTCAAAGTAGCAGCATTGCATTTCCACACTATAAGGAGATCTGGTGCGGCAGATTTACCTAATGAAAAGTTTTTTGATCTCTTAGCTGCTGCTTCCATGAGTATTTATTATGAATCCAAGCAAGATGGAACCCTTGACGACTTCAAACCTTTCTCCGTTTATCATGATGCTATCTCTTGGTCCAGGTGTGAGGATTTTGGTCTTCTTTACACTGAGTTGTTGTAATCCACACTGAAGGCTGCAGTCCTTGATCTGCATCCGCAAGTGCTTTAGATCCTCCTCACTGTCAGCAAGTAAAATGGCAGCATCTACATATCACAGGCTGTTAATAAGCATTTCTCAAATCCTGATGTCATATTCATCTTCAAATAATCCAGCTTGTCTGGAGGTAGTCTGCTTTTTTTTTTTTTTTTAATGGAGACTCTGGGTCTGCCACCACGTATGTCAGTTTGTCATACTATGGTGGCTGTGTGTTGCTGTGAGGCTGAAAGCTATGTCACTGAAATTTCAAATACCAGTGCCGTCGCTCAGAGTGAACCCTTTCAAGGAGATCTTCCATACTAAGAGCAGACAATGAGCAAGGTATCGTTTGCTCCCTTCAGAGGAGGAGCTGCTGAAAACTTCGTGCATAGGTTCAAAACATTGTCAAACATTGAAGGCCTAAGGAATGGAAGAAGGGCATTGTCAGAGAGAGTACCAGAGGATGGCCACTCAGGCCCAAAGTCACTTGAAATGAGACTGAGGAGGAGCTGCTTTCTTAGAGTGGAGTCTACCATGGTGACACGAGTGGGGTAAAGTCTGTAAGAGTGGAGTCTTTGGGGCCTTCATTTTCTGATAAGAAGCAGCAGCTACAAAAATCTTCTAAAGATTGGAATTTAGAATGTGTGAAGTATGAATTAGGAAAAATGGAAGTGATAAAAATTGAAATACAATGCATAAAGGTCCATGTCCTAGGCATTAGTGAGCTGAAATGGACTAGGATTGGACATTTTGAATAAAAAAATCATATGTTTTCCTTTGCTGAGAATGACACAATGAAGGGGAATGGCGTGACATTCATTATCAGCAAGGACATTACAAAATTGATTTTGAAGTGCAATGCTGCATGAGATAGGACTATATGTATTCATGTTAAGAAAATCAAATCAATACAACTATTATTCTAATTTATGCATCAACCACAAAAGCAATGGAAGGATTCTACCAATGACTTCAGTCTGATATTGATCCAACATGAAATCAAAATAGATTGATCTGTATTGACTATTGGAATGAAAAACTCCAAAACAAACAGGGAGGAACAGTAGTTTGAAAACATGTACTTGGTGAAAGAAATAAAGCCGGTGATTACATGATATAATCTTGAAAGACCAACAACTTGTTCATAGTAAATACCTTTTGCAACAACATAAAAGGTGACTATACACATGTACTCCCCAAGAGGGAATACACAGAAATTGACTACATCTGTGGGAAGACACGATGGGGAAGTTCAATATTAGCAGCTAAAACCAGGCCAGGGATGGACTGTGAAACAGGCTACCAATTGCTCTTATGTAAGTTCAGGTTAAAGCTGAAGAAAATTTAAACCAGTCCATGAGACCCACAATACAATGCTGAGTCTATCCCATGTGGATTTCGATAACGTCTCAAGAGCTGATTTGCTGCATTGAACACTAACGGCAGAAGACCTGATGAGCTGTGGGACAACATGTCAAGAACATCATTCACCAGACTTCAACCCAGTGCCCCAAGGTGTGAATGCACCATGCCGGCGTGGAGTAGGAAACCAGTGGAGAGGTCTGGGGGGCTGGCTCCAGTTCCAAATACTAAGAGGACACCTTCCCTTCCCCCCAGAAGTATTTATTTCAAAGGACGGCATTGAATCTGCCGCTCCAGGAGAGGGACATATCTGATCAGAGCACACAGGAGCAGATGAAAAGGGAGGAGGAGAGAGCACATCCTGGCCCACCAGGCCTTGAGGATGATGATCCCAATTAGAGCAGCCAGTCCAAAGAGAGGACCACGTGGCCAGGCCCACTATGAGACATGACGCCCCACACTGACACATGGCCCTGTGGGGGACAGCACGGGAGACACTGTGGGAATTGCACCTGATCTGATCCCACCACAC
>NW_022111327.1:16915261-16925665 GCF_000313985.2 Echinops telfairi | reverse complement strand
GCAAGATATTACAAAATAATAATTTATAAATTATTAAGGGCTCATGAGGGAGTGGGGAGCGGGGACGGAGGGGAAAATTAGGACCTGATGCCAGGGGCTTAAGTGGAGGGCAAATGTTTTGGGAATGATGAGGGCAATGAATGTACAAATGCGCTTTACACAATTGATGTATGTATGGATTGTGATATGAGTTGTATGAGCCCCTAATAAAACATTTTTTAAAAAAGAACATTCACGAGGAAAGCAAAAGATCATTAAAAAGACAGGGAAGAAAAGATTGAAGTGGATTTAAGAACACACTCTGTAACTTCCTTTTGATTGTAGAGTAAATAAAACCAAGGATAAAGTCAAAGAACTGAATAGAAAATTTCAAAAGACAGCTCAAGAAGATAAAGCCAAACATTTTAAGGTATTGTGCAAAAACCTAGAGTTAGATAATCAAACAGGAAGAACATACCACACATATCTTAAACTGAAAGAACTCAAGAAAAAAAATTAAGCCTCAAGCTGGAATATTAAAATACTCTAAGGGAAAAATATTTAATGATCCAGGAACCATCAAAAAAAGATGGAAAGAATGCACAGAGCCACTGTACCAAAAAGAACTAGCCAACATTCCACTATATCAAGAGTTAGTATATGAGCAAGAACCGATAGTACTGAAGGAAGAAGTTCAAGGTGCAGTGAAAACATTTGCCAAAACCAGAGATCCAGGAATTGTTGTAATACCAATTGAAATGTTTCAACAGCTGTTGAAGCACTGGAAACACTCACTTGTCTAGGCCAGGGAATTTGGAAGACTGCAACTTGTCCAGTTGACTGGAAGAGATACATAGTTCTACCCATTCCAAAGAAAGATGATCTAACAAAATGCTAAAACTATAGAATAATATCATTATCTCAGGTACAAGTAAAATTTTTCTGAATATCATTCAACCACATTTGCAGCAATACATGGATGAGAAGTTGGCAGAGGTTCAGGGTGGATTCAGAAGAGGATGCTCAACAAAGGATATCATTGCTGATGTCAGATGGATCTTTGCTGAAAGTAGAGAATATCAGAAAGATATTTACTTGATTTTATTGACTATGCCAAGGCATTCAACTATGTGGATCATAACAACTAGGAATGACCTTGAGAAGAATAGGAATTACAAAACACCTCATTGTGCTCAGCCAGAACTAGCACATGGCTCAAGAAGCAGTTGTGAGAACAGAACAAAGGGATTCTGCTTGATTTTAAATCAGGAAAGATGCGTGTCAGGTTTATTTTCTCTTACCATACTTCTTTAATCTGCATGTTAAGCAACTCATCAGAGAAGCTGGATTCTATGAAGAACACAGTAGCTGTTACAGGTGAGTTTAAATAAAGCCCATTTCACTTAATGAGGTTTCCAAATTGGGACCTTCTTTCATTAAATAAATTTATTGATATGATTCACATATCATATATTTCCATAGTTTAGGCATATTAAAAAGAGTTATACAATCATCTCCATAATCAGGTCCAAGACATTTTCTTCACTCTTTTATTCATTATTAATTTCCCATTTCTCTCCAACCTCTACCCACTAATCCCCCAATAAGCCCCTCATGCAGTTATTATCTCTATAGTTTCACCCATTCTGATTTTATATACTGGAAACAATTTTTAAAAATCCTAAAATACCACCACCAACAAAATAAACCTGAGAAAACACCCAATATAGAAAAAAGCTGCAAGTCTTAAACAGTAGAACAAATTTAAAATGGGTCAAAAACGAGATCAGATGATCTAGTATCACAATTTGACCTAATTGTATATGTCATAATTGAGTTTAAGACACTGTCTGCTAGGGAGGCCATTCATATCTCTCAACTATGGTGAAAGGGGATTCATAAGGGACCCTGAAAATAGGTTTTGGGTTCCCACTGTCTTCCATTACCTTCTGCAAACTGGGTATTCACAATTTAAGTTCTGGTATCATTTCCTGCTTTGGATTTTGTTATGTATGATCTTTATATCACACAGGCTGGTATGCTTTTTCCATGCGGAGTAAGTTGACACCTATCTTACATAGCTGCTTGTTTGACTACAAGCCTTTAAGACCTCAGCCACTATTCTTTTCTTACATCCAGGCACCATTCACCACACTTTGCTGTAGCACCCTTATCTACAGTGATCTTTTCATGAGCCCAAGCATTAAAGAAGGCCATAACATAAGAACTAATTGTTCTTTGATTGGGGCTAGAATTAAGTGCAAACTTGAAACCCATTTGCATATACATGCTATATACCTCTGGTTCACTTTAGAAGCTCATTGTCATTTGAAGTTAGAGAACATTATCAATCACCTCACTAGGACATGAGGTAATTCTATTTATAGTATCATTAATTTATCCAATGGTATAGAATTTAACTAAGGAAGTTATACAAATATAGACCAGCTCCAAAATGCATTTCAAGAATTGTTAATTTTTACAGATTATGCTTTCAAATTATTGAGCACTATTTGCATTAACAGGGGGGTTGGTGATGAGGTAAAATTTCCAATAATATTCATTCACAAGGGCAAAAACCTGCCTATTAGATTAATATATATCATAAAAAAATAAGAAGGGCATGAAAATAGTAAAATATATGGTGGTCCTGGGCTAGCTTTCATTGAGCACCCTCAAAGCCAGGAATCAGAACCAAAGTCCAATGATTGCCAATTCAAAAGCTTTGGTGAGGCAGTCATCTATTTTTATGCACACTGGGGCGTTTCAGTCTTAATTCCAAAGGTTACAGGGAAATTTTAAGTAAAACCGAATTCATTTAGTGGAGTTTCTACATTGAGTCCTTCTGGTGTGGCCTATGAAGAATGTTGTCCTCTTGAAAGGACAGTCTAAAGTCACAATAGTGTACAGCACATGGCCTTGGTCACCAAGGACTGGGTAGGAACCAGGTCAAAAGTATCTAATTAGAAACATATGACCGGGCTTATTCTCCCCTTCAGGTTCTATATAAGTACAGTGAACCCTCATTTATCGTGGTTAATCGGTTCTAGACCCTACCGTGATAAATGAAATTCCGCGAAGTAAGATTCCTTATTTGTAAATCAAATATTTTCGTAGTTAGAGCATAGAGGACATGAAAAAACACCCTTTAGTCACCATTACACTCGTATTACCCAATTTATTAAACGAAAAAGGGAAAATACAGTAAAACATTTTGGACGTTACAATTATCATTATTTATTATATTATTTATGGCATCTACTTTACAGTATTACATATTTCACATACAGTATTATTATACATAGTTCTTACAAATACTGTAATCAATAGCCTATGAAATGACTTAAGGGATGTACTCTACAGGTGGGTCGCCGTCTTTTTCCTCTGAAGGAGCGGGTGTAGGCAGTGGGTGCTGTTACGCCAAAACCGCGATAGAGTGAAGCCGCGGAAGTCGAAGCGCGAAGTGGCGAGGTTTCACTGTATTGTTAAGCATTTTTTTCCTGATGGGAAGTTGCTCTTCTCAATTTACCCATGAACAAAAGTGTAAATGCCTCCTCTGAAACATAGGTGCCTAGTATTCCAGTGTGTGTATCCATTACCCATTCTTCTGCCGGTGGACAAGTGAGCTATTTCCAGCTTCTTGTTATTGTGAACCGTGTTACAATAGTGGAGAGTATACATCTGTTCATGATCTGTCTCTTAGTTCTTTGGGGTCAATGCCTGATAGCAGTATGGCTGGATTGTATGTGATTTCTATTCCCATTTGTTTTAGGTAGTGCCATATCATTTTCGTTAGTGGTTGTATGTTGTATATGCTTTCAAGTCCAATAGTATATGCAAGTTCCAGTTTCTCCATATCTTCTCCAGCATTTGTTTTCAGTTTTTTTTTAATTGGGTAATTACTGTGGAGCTAAGGTGGTATCTTATTCTAGTTTTACTTTGGATCTCCCAGATGGCTAGTGATTATGAGCAGTTTTTCATATATTGGTTAGCCATTTAATGGTCATGTTGGGTGAACTGTCTGCTCATATCTTTTGACACTTTTTAATGGGGACATTTGTTATTTTCTTACTATTGCATAATTCTGTAGATTTTGGTAATTAAAACCTTGTACATTGTGTAACTGGAATTTTGTTTCCAGTCTATGGACTCTCATTTTGCTCTTCTGATGAAGGCTTTTGATGTCTAGAAGTGATTAGGTTTTAGTAGGCCCAAGTCAACGATTTTGTCTTCTGCTCCATGTGCTTCCTTTATTATACTAGGTAGCTTATGTAGACCTGAAATAAGCCCTCAAGTTTGTTCCAATTTTTTCATTGGTGATCCTGATAACTCTGGGGTTTACATTTATGTCTTTAATATTTATTGAGTTCTTTTTTCTGCAAGGGAAGAAATAAGCACCATGCTTCATTCTTCGGTATATGAAAATTCAATTTATTCAACGCCATTTGTTGAAGAAAGACACTGTCTTTATTTCGCTTAAATAGTTTTTGGTCATTTTCAAAGATCAGTTGCATGTGAATGGGTGCATTCACTTCTGGGTTTTCTGTTCTGTTCTATTGGTCTATGTATCTATCATTGTACCAGTACAAGACTGATTTGACTACTGTGGCTGTGTAGTAGATTTTTAGGTCAGGTAGTATGAGGCCTCCTACATGGTTCTTCTTTTAAAAGAGTTCTTTGCTTATCCTGGGTCATTTCCTTCTCAATATGAAGTTACTTATTAGTTTTTTCCCCAGTTTTTAGAAGAACGTATTTGAGATTTGAATTGGGATTGAATTTTATCTATAGACTGTTTTACTTAATATTCACATCTTTATAGTATTCAGTCTGCCTATTCACAAACACGGGATATTCTTCCATTTATGTAGATCTTTTTGGTTTCTTATAATAGTGTTCTGTAATTTCCTTTGTATGGGTGTTTTGTTTATTTGGTTAGGATTATTCCTAATTATTTCATCTTTTATGTGGTCATTGTGAATGGTATTGTTTTAAAAATATCTTTTTTGGGGCTGACTTCTCAGCTATACAGGAATCCAGTTGATTTCTACTTGTTAACCTTATATCCTGCTACTTTACCAAATCCCTCAATTGTTTCCAGTAGTCTTTTTGTAGATTATTTTGTGTTCTCTCTCTATAGAATCATATTGTCTAAAAATAGTGAGATTTTCTCTTTGTCTTTGCCTATTTGTAATCACTTTACTTTTTTTTGTCTGATGATTCTGGCTAGTAGTTCCGGAATGAGGTAGAATAATAGTGGTGATAGGGAGCTTCCTTGTCTGGGCCTCATTTTCAGAGAAAAAGTTTCTAGTTTTTTTTCCAGTTGAGCATGATGTTGGCTGTTGATTTTTCAGATATTTCTTTATTATTTTGAGGGATTTCTTTTCTACATCAATTTTGTTGAGTGCTGTACAAAAGAACTCTGGACCTTGATGATAATCCATTTCAGAAGGAGCATTGAGATGCAATGCAATCGAGTTCTGAATCAATTTTCCCATAAGAAATAACTCAAAATGGATTAATCCATTCTCAACCACCAAGTTTTTACTCTAACCTTGCCTTTTCATACAAAATATTACACAGAAATTTCAAAAAAAATAAGTTCAGAGTAAAATAATATAATTTAAATAAGAAAGACAACGTTTAAAATGTTTATAACTACAGTATGGCCCATACTTTGAGATTGATGAGGATCTGGATCTGTGGACACTGATGTGGAGAGGAGGTGTGGAAATCAAGTGGAAGCTGCTTTTCAGGAGTTTTTTTACCCCCCTTCTTTGCCTTTTTTTCACTAGGATCTGGCTGGCTTTCTCTTTAAAAAAAATCTGTCTAATGTGGTCTGCTCTTGGCATTTCCTTAACTGTTTTCTAAAAGGGTTTACTAAATTATCATCAACAATATTGATAACACAGCTAACCAATTCCTTATCATGATGATTCTTTACAAAATACTCTTTCTTAGGACCCATGTTTTTTTTCTAAAAACAGTACAAAACGCCACAAAAACTAAGAAAATTATAGCAAAACACTTGGAACACAGCCACAAAAGATTTAAACACGTACTAACAACACCAACTAATGCTGAGTGCCCTGAACACAAACTGCTTTTGTTTACAAAAATCACATGTGTTGGGTTGGAATCCAATGTTTTGAGCGAGCTCTGATGCTAATTTTTTTTCGATATTTTTAGTCAAAATCTGATTATGTCAAGTACTGATGTGTTTGAGTACCACCTTTCCACTGTATCAGAAATGAATGTTGAACAGTCTAATGCCTTTTTATACATCTATTGATATGATCATATGGTTTCTGTTCTATGCCTTGTTTATGTGGTGGATGACATTTATTATTTTTCCACTGTTGAACCATCCTTACATCCATGATACATATCTCACTTGATCATAGCGAGAGAAAAAAATTTTATGTGTTGTATTTTTTGGCCAGAATTTCGTTTAGAATTTTTTGTCTAGTTTCATGAGGGATTTTGGTCTGTAACTTTCTATCTTTGTGTGGTGGTGGTGGGTAGGAAGGATTCATTGTATGGGGTGGGATGGGGTGTGGGGTAGGGAGGATTCTTTGTGTGGGGTGATGTGGGGGTGGCGGGTAGGGAGGATTCATTGTATGGGGTGGGATGGGGTGTGGGGTAGGGAGGATTCTTTGTGTGGGGTGATATGGGGGTGGCGGGTAGGGAGGATTCATTGCCTTGTTTTGATATCAGGGCTATGCTTACTTTTTAGAATGAATTTTGAAGTTTGCTGAACTTTTCTGTGATCTGGACTGGTTTGTGTAGTAATGGTTTCCTCCTTCACCCATGGTATCTTTGGGTTTCGTCTTCTTTTTTGGGTAAGCATCTTGATATAAAATTCCATACTTAAGTCACTTAAAAATAAGATGTATCTACATCATTGCCATCAGTTCTAATCCTCCCTCCCCTTCCCTCATTCATTATTTGCTCCCCAATTCCACTCACTTTCCCCAGCTCTCAATTCTGATAAACCATTATATTAGTTATGGTTTCTATTTATATGCTCCTTCTCCTTCTGTGCTTCATAAACTATGACACCTAACCGAAACAATAGAAAACAAAAGTAAAATGAAACAGAAAGAAAAATAAAGTTTAAGAAAGAAAAGATCACCATCAATATTTTAAAAGCCAGAGAAGAATTTTCTGTTGTGGAGTAAGTGAGAAATATTTAAGCCTAGAGAAAATTCAGGTTGGGTCAAGAGGATGACCAACTGACCAAGTTATATTGCACATATTCTATCCACATAATCAAATTAGAATAATCTCTATCCAATAATAAAACTCATTGAGTCCTTCCCTTTTGTGGGGTCTTAGGCTGGTGTGGGGATTAGTGTTAAACTGACTTCTTAGAATGAGTTTTTGTCTTTTTCTATGTTCTGAAATAGTTTGTGTAGTATTCGTGTCAGAGATTCTCAGAATATTTTGTAAAATTCTCCTGTGAAATCATCTGGTCTTGAGCTCTTCTTGTTTGGAAGTTTTTAAATGTCTTGCTCTATTTCTTCTCATGTATCTGCTGAGTTTTTCCAACATTGATCTGCATTAATTTGAGTGTATATTTCTTGGTATCTGTACATGTTGTCCAGATGATCAAAATTGTTTGAATACTGTGTTAGACAGGGTTCTCTAGAGAAATAAAACCATAATGCTAATAATTTTACATATTTTATACATATAGATGTGTAACATAAGAAATAAACAGTTAAATTATAAAGCAGTACAAATGACTCAATGCAACTCACTCCCATGAAACAGTTGTGAGACACTGGCAGTCCTTCAAGTCTTGAGGGCTTCCAGGTAGTCCTCTGTAGAGCATTTCAGACTATCTGGACACAGACAGCAAACAGCAAGGCAGGTCACCAACAGTCAGCCAGATGACAGGGTCCGACAATCCCCAGCTCAAGAGATGTAAATTCCAGTGATGTGGCAAAGCAGGTCTTGAAGAAATCTCAAATTATAGCAACATAGTCTACGGGTTAGGTGTCCCACAGGTCGTGTAGCTTGCAAATGGAGGCACAGAACAAGCAAGGCAGCCACACACTGGTCCAATGATCAAAGAGCAAGAGACAAGAAAGGCAAGGCTCATCAAGCCATTTAGCTGCGGATAGAGGCATAAGCATGGCGTGTCCATATTTAAGTACATTAATCCATAAAAATAGAGGTATTGGCCTATGTACATATATTTATATGGCAATACACTGAGGTACTGCACAGACTTCGACCCTCTGCTCATACCCTCCCTCAATACAAGAACACTTTGTTCTAACAAATTGGCAATCTTAGATGCTCACCCTCTGGGCACAATCTCTGAAGGCAAAATGGGTGCATAAGTAAATGTGGTGAAGAAGACAGATGGTGCACAGCTATTAAAAATATAGCATCTGGGTCTTAAAGGCTTGGAGTAAAACAAGGGGCCATTCAGCAGAATAACAACAAGCCCACATGAAAGAATCACACTAGCTTGTGTGATCATGAAGAGTCATCAGGACCAGGTAACAGGCATCAGAAGACACTTTACAAACAAATAATCAAAACCATATTTTTGAGAATGAGGGGGGCAGGAGCAGAGACCCAAAGCCAATCTGTAGACAGTGGAACATCCCCCAAAGAGGGGTCACAGGGAAGGGATGAAGTCAACCAGGATGCAGTAAAGCACCGATGAAACACACAATATTCCTCTGATTGCTTGTGGCTTCTTCACCCCCCACTACCATGACCCCAGTGTTGCCTCTCACTTCGGACTAGACCGGAGCATGTTCACAGGTGTAGATAAGAGATAACAGCTCACAATACACATAACCCAGTAGCTGGAATGGGAACAGTGATACCAGGTGAGTAGGGAGAAGTGGGAGGAGAGGAAGAAGGGGAGCTAATCATAATGATCAACACACAACCACACACCCCTCCAGGTGGAAGAACAATGGAAACCATGGGGGAAGGGAGAGAGTGGTTGGTTATGAGATATGAAAATAATAATAATTTATAATCTATCAAGGGGTCACGAGGGTGGGGGAGAGAAAGGGGGAAAGAAGAGGAGCTGATACCAAAGGTTCAATAGAAAGTAGCTGTCTAGAAAAGAATAATAGCATCATATGTACAAATATGCCTCATACAATTGATGTATGGATTGTAATAAGAATTGTAAGAACCCTCAATAAAAGGATCAAACTAAATGAAAGAAGGACTGAACCAGATATAAAATATTAAAAATAAAACTAGAGCTGGAGGAGCTTTTAATGTGCTTATTCGGGCTCTAAGATTTACCCAGGAACTTTGTTTTTGATTTGTATGCTAACTTGTTATTTGATGGTGTGTTGAGGGACTAAGATCAGAAAAAGTAAATTGACATCAAAAACAGTAAAATCATAAAATACTTTTTTGTCCCTATGTGGATCAACAGATGGGGAAGTCCTGATTAAGGATGAAATATAAGAATAGTACACAACTTTGTTTGAAAGAGGGTGAGAGTATTGGAATGAAAGAACGACCACACACCAACAAGAATACCAACAAATGAACAGCTCATGTCTAGACCTTGTCCTGGGAAGAAATCAGGACTTTGTGAAGCAGAGGTCTTTTGAACAGTTGGAGACAGAGTCTGGTAGTATATAGTTTTACTATGATGATAGGTAGGTTTATTGTGCTAACCTGGCCAATAGGAACACGTAGGGTTAATAAAGTCACAGTTTGATTAGAGGGCAAAGAGATAAATGGCTCAGCCAGCCCCGCCTGTCTCTCTCTTGCTCTCTGGTGATCAAACCAGTGTGCAGCTGCCTTAGCTAGTTCTCTGCCTTAATTTGCAAACTACACTACCTATGGGACACCAAATCCATGAATCTTGTAGCTAAAGCTTGAGGTTCCTTCTAGACCTGCTTCACCATGCTGCTGGTGTATACATTGTTTGAGCTTGGAACTGTCATCTGGCTGACTGTTGGTGATCTGCCCTGCTGTTTGCTCCCTGTGGCTGGACTGTCTGCATTGTCCTACAGAAGACTCAGCTGTCTGCTTCCTTGACTTTGGACCCAGCAGCCCTTGTGAGTTGAAGGACTTCCAGTATATTAACTGTTTCACGGAAGTGAGTTGAACTGAGCCCTCGGTACAGCTATGTTGGCTAATTAGCTGTTATATTCCTTCATGCAGGATCTACATCTTATCTATATCATCTATCTATATCTATGAAATCATAAGTGTCCTGGTTTTGTTTCTCTAGAGACCCCTGTCTAACACAGCTACCTTGTGGTGTTTTAGGATGTCAAGGTAAGATTGAGATTAAGGTTCACTAAATGATTTGGTGTCTGCTATGGCTGAGTCATGTATTCTTTTTTTTTTTTAACATTTTATTAGGGGCTCATACAACTGTTATCCCAATCCATACACACATCAATTGTGTAAAGCGCATTTGTACAT
>NW_022111327.1:16911302-16913580 GCF_000313985.2 Echinops telfairi | reverse complement strand
GGAAATAGAGGAAAGAGCTGGGAGGCAAAGGGTATTTATAGAGCTCTAGATAGAGTCATGTATTCTTATGATTTAAAGTTAATTATCTTAAAGGAAGAAACCTCTGGTGGATTAAGTCAGGGTGGATGGGCTTAGCTTTTTCTTCATGATGGAGGTGACCAAGTGGTGTTGTTTGAGTGGAGGCCAGTACTGCAATTTACTTAGGTGGTCTAGGAGGGAAGGATGAAGCAATAGCCTACTCAAGAGTTCAGGTTGCTTATCTGAGCAGCTTACGGTGCTGGCCAGGGGCTAGTGGCATGGGACATTTGGTTGCTTTCTCAGTCTATCCAGTATATCAGCCAGGAGCAGCCTGTGGGCCCCGAGGCTTATATGGTCCTTGTATCAGGTACAACTCCCTACTTGTGCTTTGTAAAATATGTGGTGCATTTTCTACTTGTATTGCTATGTTAATACATTACTAATAGGCCAGGTGTGTGTTGTCCACTAGCAAAGGGGTGGAGGGCAAAAAAGAAGAGAAAAAAGTCTATTAATGACTGTGCTTTTCAGGTGTCTCAAAATGGGGCCATGCAGACCTGTACCACAGGGATTAATTTTACCACTTGGGGCTGGAGCTCCCCCTGCTTGTGTGGACAGTTAGCTTATTTATTATTTATTGCTGGTCCAGATTGGCCTGTAGTTATCCCCTCTGTAAGCTGTGCTATCCCTGTTATCTAGGAGGTAGGGTTGCCAGGGGGTTCCAAACAGAGTTCCCTGGCTGTGGCTGAGGGCCAAACCTATTTGTGTTTATATCTGCCCCAGGCTGTTCACACCGAGCTAGGACTCTGCTGTTGGTTCCATCGGCCACCCTGGGACTGGGAAAAAATCTATCAGGGGAGAGGGGGAGCTGTGCTCTCCAGCTTGAACTGGGGACCAATGACAAACATAAATCTATCAGCAGGTGTTGCTGCTCTTTTATTTTAATAAATGAGTGTCAACTGGTCTTTATGCTGAGAATCCTGCTGCCTGGAAGTGTAGGAGATCCTTCTGTGGTTCCGGCAGAGTCCCTCCTTTGGGTGTTACTTGGTCACCAGGAGGTCTTGTGGTTGTTGTTTATCTGTTCTCTTACTCTGCCCCTTTACTGGTATATTTAGTTCATAACATTCAGTAAGATTATTGATATGTAAGGAATTGTTATTTTTATATTGATGTGTTTGTGTAGTGTGTATGTGTGTGGTGTATTAGTTTTTCCTTTCTTCATGTGTTTCTGCATTGTTTTGGACATTGCTCTGAGTATGCTGGTTTTGCGAGGAATTGTCTTGTATGTTGGTCTTTAGTTTGTGTGCTTTTCTTGTCGATATTTTAAATCATAATACACCATTTAGGATTTCAGTTGTCATGGTAGTCTTGTTTTTTGAAAGAATTTAATGTCTCCTTGTCTGGGAATATTTTCATTTCCTTATCATATTTTAGTGATAATTTTTATGGGTACAAGATTATTGTTTGACTTTTTTATCATTCAAGACTTTTTGTATGTCATTTCATTGTCTTCGTGTATGCATGGTTTCTGTTGAAATAGCCAAGCTTAATTGCTTTCATGTTGTATGTTATTATTATATTTTATGACTTTTCTTAGAATATTATCCTTGTTGTTGATGTTAGAGAGTTTTCCTGAAATATGTTGGGGAGTTTTCTTTTTGTGTCCCTCCTGATTGGGGTGCCTTCAGATTCTTGTAGTTACCTTTTCATTCTTCATACAGTGAGGGAAAATTTCTTCCTGGGCTTCTTGGGCCATTCTCTGTATGGATTTCTTTTCTGCAATTCCCATAAATCATCGGTTGTTCCTCTTGATAGTGTCCCACATTGTTTGGGGCTATCTTTTATTTCCTTTGTATTTTTGGTTGTTGCTTGCTCTTCTGTTAGATTGCAGTCCAAACATTTGTCTCCAAGCTCACTAATTGCAGTTTCTGTATCATCAGTTCTTTCTCTCTGTTCTTTCATTATGTTACGTAGTTCTGTTTTCATTGTGTTCAACTTCCATGTTCTGTTTGGAGTTTTTCTTGTAAGGTTTTAGTTGGTGTCTAGCTTTTCTATTCCTTCCCTTTTCCCCTCAGACATTTTCTTCATCTGCTGTATGTGTGCAATCATCATTCTTTTGAATTATTCTTCTGGCAATTCCATACCTTGTTTGATTTCAAAATTTTGTTTGTTTGTTTGTTTTGTTCTGTTTTTTAATCATTTTATTAGGGGCTCATACAACTCTTATCACAATCCATACATACATCAATTGTGTAAAACACAT